>NW_015168701.1:339471-359776 GCF_001447785.1 Gekko japonicus
CCTGCTGGAGGTTTCTCCCTGCCACTGGCATTGCAGACGGCAGAGCACATCCCACAGCCAGCAAATGGCTGGTGGACTGGTTGGATCCTGGACTCCTGCAAGGCTTGGCTGTTGCTGGAGCTGTTTCTTCCCTTACTACTGGGGGCTTTTTAAAAAAAATGGTAATCAAGTAGCATATCAGTATACCAGTATAGCAGTATGTGTACCCGGCTCTCTGACTCCCCAGCTTTTATTAAAAAACGAACAACCCCCCATATATCTGCAATTAAAGAAGTTAAAGACTTTTGCCAGGCAGAAACCTGGGGATTCTGAGAAACAGGTACACATATTGCTATACTGGTATTTTAATACAGCGCTATTCAGCGTTCCGTGCGCCTTGGTGTTTAGTCATGCCGGCCACATGACCACGGAAACATCTTCGGACAGCGCTGGCTCTTTGGCTTGGAAACGGAGATGAGCACCACAACCCTAGAGTTGGATTCGACTGGCTTTCAAGCAAGGGAACCTTTACCTTTACTATTCAACAATCAGAAAATAATAATTCTACTTTGGTGGGAGACGAGGAGGAAACAGCTGCAACAGCCATGCTAAGATGAGAGTCCAGGAGCCCATCTACCCACCCACGATTTTCTGCATGAAAGGGCAAACTCTGCCAGCAATGAAGAGAATCCTCCAGTAGAGACAATGGCAGCATGGTAAATCCAGTGCCAGTTTGGTCCTCCATGGGTGGAGGCCAGGTCTACCTGACCACCAGCTGTTAGCCAGTGTCTCTCTTCAACCAACAGCTGTTGCTCAACTGGCTTCCTCTCTCTCCATCCCCACTCTTATAACTCCCCAAATATTTTAATCACTCCTGAAATTTGGGGAGATACATTTTTGTTATCCCCAAATTTCAGAAGTGTTTTACACTTATCAAATTTGCTTTTCAAATTTGCAGATGACACAAAGCTAGGTGGGATTGCTAATTCTGAAGAAGACAGAGTCAGGATTCAAAATGATCTGGATAGGCTGGAACAGTGGGCTGAGAAAAATAAAATGAATTTCAATAGAGATAAGTGCAAAGTCCTACACTTAGGTATAAAAAAATCAAAGGCAAAGATATGGAATGGGAGGGACTTGGCTTGACAGCAGCACATGTGAAAGGGATCTGGGTGTTCTGGTTGATCACAAGCTAAACATGAGCCTGCAGTGCGATGTGGCTGTGAAGAAAGCTAATGCAATCTTAGGATGCATTAACAGAAGCATTGTGTCCAGATCACGGGAGGTGGTAGTTCCGCTCTATTCTGCTATGGTCAGGCCTCACCTGGAGTACTGTGTCCAGTTTTGGGCACCACATTTTAGGAAGGATGTTGACAAGCTCGAGCATGTCCAGAAGAGGGCAACCAGGATGGTGAGAGGGTTGGAATCCAAGTCTTATGAGGAAAGGCTGAAAGAGTTGGGTATGTTTAGCCTGGGAAAGAGAAGGCTTAGAAGGGACATGATTGCAGTCTTGAAGTATTTGAAGGGCTGTCATGTAGAAGATGGAGCAGATCTATTCTGTCTTGCTCCGGATTGCAAGACTAGATCTAATGGGTGAAAATTACAAGGGAGTCATTACCGGCTAAATATCAGGAGAAACTTCCTAACTGTAAGAGTGGTTGAGCAGTGGAAAAGACTGCCTCGGGAGGTGGTGGATGCTCCTTCGCTGGACGTTTTCAAGCGGAGGCTGGGCGACCATCTTTTGGGTATGTTGTAGTGCTATCTTTTGGCTATGCTCCTGCAGAGTGCAGGGGGTTGGACTAGATGACCTGCAAGGTCCCCTCCAACTCTAACATTCTATGATTCTATGAGTCGTAAGGTAAAGGTAAAGGTTCCCTTGCTCGAAAGCCAGTCGAATCCGACTCTAGGGTTACGGTGCTCATCTCAATTTCCAAGCCGAAGAGCCAGCGCTGTCCGGTGACATTTCTGTGGTCATGTGGCTGGCATGACTAAACGCCAAGGCGCACACAAGGCGCTGTTACCTTCCCACCGAAGCGGTACCTATTTATCTACTTGCAATTTCTTGCTTTCGAACTGCTAGGTTGGCAGGAGCTGGAACCAGAGACGGGAGCTCACTCCGTCATGTGGCACTCGGGTCTCGAACTGCTGAACTACCGGCCTTCCACAGCCTGCAGTTCAGCATCTTAACCCCTTGAGCCACTGCAGCTCCATCTGTGAGTCATAGAGGGCCCTATACATGGCATGAACACCAGAGCAGGAACGGAGGCATCCAGGTCTAGTCACATGTCTATGAAAGTCATTATCACATTCTCAGGCCTGGAGATCTCACAGGGACTACCCCAGATAATTTATGACCTCATTAAAAGCACAAACAGGCATTTTGTTGGCAGAGTTTATGCAAAGGAAGTGGAGTGCTGACTGTTTAGAGGAAAATAAGTAGGTTTATTAAAGAAGAACAAGCCGTTATAGAACATAGAGGAGAAAGAACCTTAACTGTCTAACCTAACTGCTGAAGGAGAAACAAGAAGAAGAAGGAAGCTCTGCAGGAGCAGGAAGTCTCCAGAAGAGCCAAACAGGAGACAGCAAGGACATAATTTGAAATTGTGGGCAGTCCCTTAATTAGCTATGCTACCTACCAGTCCTTCAGCTGTCCTTCTATAGGGTGATCTTCTTCATAACACTGCGCTATAGACTTAGCATATTCCAACAATTTCACCTTTCAGTTACATATGCGTATGGACTTGGATTCTTTGTTGTTGTTCAGTCGCACAGTCGAGTCTGACTCTTTGTGACCCCCATGGACCAAATCACGCCAGGCCTACGGCGTTTGCTCAATTTCATGTTCGTTGGCCTAGGCTCTTCATGCTTTCTGGGGTTACTTGTACATGCCCTCTGTTCTTCCCCAGTAGCATATTGGACATCTTCCAACCTGAGGGGCTCATCTTCCGGCGTCATATCTTTTAGCCTTTTGTTACTGTTCATGGGGTTTTCTTGGCAAAGATAACTGGAGTGGGTTGCCATTTGCTTCTCCAGTGGATCGCGTTTTGTCTGAGTTCTCCGCTGTGGCCTGTCCGTCCTGTGTGGCCTTCCACGGCATAGCTCACAGCCTCATCGAACCACGCAAGCCCCCTCACCGCACCAAGGCAGCGATCCATGAGAGAGGGACTTGGATTCAGAAATCCATAATCTTCTGGTTTCTAGTGACATGTGATCCCGAATGAATCCATCAAGGATTTATCTGATTTAAGAACAAAAGCAGAGTCCTGCTGGGTGAGACTAGTGGTCCATTGAGTCCAGCATCGTGTTTCACACATTGGCCAATCAGGGCTAGCAAACAGGGCACAGAGGTCAAGGTTCTCCTCCAATGTTGCTTCCTGGCACTGGTATTCAGAGCTGTGCTACCTCTGAATATGGAGGTTCACCTTAGTTCCCACAGCTAGTAGTCACTGATGTGGATCTCTCTTCCATGGATCTGTTTATAAGAGCACAAAGAGGATACAGTTTATAAATCTGGGCTCAATACAGTTCCCTGCTAAATGGTCTCTTGTACAGAAATCTCACTGTTCATAACCTGATTGAAGATTAATACCTTTTAGATGGAGATCACAAAGAGGATACAGTTTATAAATCTGGGTTCGATAGAGTTCCTTGCTAAATGGTCTCACTGTTCACAACCTGGTTGAAGATGAATACCTTTTAGATGGAGAAGCGATCAGTAACTAAGCCATATGTTCTCATATTAGGTAAATACAGAAGACAGCATCATTTGGGGTGGCAAGAAAACTGCAGGTGACGGATTACTTTCCTCTTCTTTTCATATGTCAAGTCAGACAATTGAGGCAGTTAACATATTTTACCATAATATTAGAGACAGTTTAGCATTAAGAAACCATTAAATTTAAAAAAAAAATTCTCTGAGGTATTAATTAGGGAAATTTTGCTCTATACTCATAAACCCTTTATGCTTTCCCAACTAAGGAGGTCATTTTCATAAATAATTTGAAATGTTTGCAGTTCTGATTGCAAAGAACAAGAATTTTAAAGGCCTGGAGGGAAGGGGGATTAAAGATAAAGAGTAAATCAGCCATATCAGTCTCAAAACACACACCACTGTTTTTAAACAGAGACTGTGCAAGTGAACCAATTATTGCTGATATGGAATGAGGAATTTGAAATTATCCATAGATCCAACTTCTGTATAACTTGGTTTAGAGAGGCGAAGGATTCAGATAAGAGTCCCCTGCCTTTAAACCCATTATGTTGTTGTTGTTCAGTCGCACAGTCGAGTCCGACTCTTCGCAACCCCATGGACCAGGTCACGCCAGGCCTTCCTGTCTTCCGCCGTCCTCTGAAGTTTGTTCAGTTTCATGTTCGTTGCATCTATGACACTGTTTAACCATCTCATCCTTTGCCGTCCCCGTCTTCTTTGACCTTCAATCTTTCCCAGCATCAGGGTTTCTCCAGGGAGTGTTCCCTTCTCATTTGGTGGACAAAGTATTTGAGCTTCAGTTTCATTATCTGGCCTTCCAGGGAACAGTCAGGGTTGATTTCTTTTAGGATTGACTGATTTGATCTTCTTGCAGTCCAAGGGACTCTCAAGAGTCTTCTCCAGCACCATAGTTCAAAAGAATCTATTCTTCGGCGCTCGGCCTTCCTTATAGTCCAACTCTCGCAGCCATACATGACTACTGGGAATACCATTGCTTTGACCATGCGGACATTTGTTGGCAGGGTGATGTCTCTACTTTTTATCATGCTGTTTAGGTTCGCCATCGCTTTCCTCCCAAGGAGCAGGCGTCTTTTAATTTCATGGCTGCTGTCACAGTCTGTGGTGATCTGGGATCCCAGGAACGTGAAGTCTGTCACTACTTCCACGACTTCCCCTTCTATTTGCCAAGGAGTGATGGGGCCAGATGCCATGATCTTAGTTTTTTTTGATGTTGAGCTTCAAGCCCACTTTTGCGCTCTCCTCTTTTACCCTGAGCAAGAGGCTCTTCAGGTCCTCTTCACTTTCTGCCATTAGAGTGGTATTGTCTGCATATCTGAGGTTGTTGATCTTTTCCCCAGCAATCTTAATTCCCGCTTGTGATTCATCCAGGCCAGCATTTTTCATGATGTACTCTGCATATATATTAAATAAGCAAGGTGACAATATACATCCTTGTCGTACTCCTTTTATCGTTGTACCCATTATGGTTGGAACAAATTCAGAGCAGGGCTTGGACTATTCATGTGGCAGAATGAAGTGGTAGAATCTGGAGGTGATAAGAGTGGACAATATTGCTTCTGATGGTAGATGAGGGTGTGATTGTTTTAATGCTTTTTGATGTGAAAGACTCCTGGCAAGCAGTAGTACAAAAAACTAGCACAGCAGGGAGAAAAACGCTAGATCAGCATCCTGCTGTCTGTGCCGCTGTTGCACTCAGCTCCTTGTACTCAAAATGGGGCTGTCCTTGTACGCCTTGTACTCAAAATGGGGCTATCGCAGGAGTACCGTTCTGCTGCCTGTGCATATATCAGTGGTTGTCTTCTATGATAACTACATGGAATTTTCAAGTTCAAACCAATAGTGTGTGTCTGGGAGGGGCAATGACAGGGGGAGTCTCACTGGAGTGGTAGCTTTTCTGATGCCCTCCGTTTGTGAAACAGGATGCTAGGCTAGGTAGACAATTAGTCTAATCCAGTAGGGCTTCTTATATTGTTACTGGGTAAAATTAAATGGGTTGTCAGATGCCTCGTAAAGTAAAGGTAAAGGTAAAGGTTCCCTTGCTCGAAAGCCAGTCGAATCCGACTCTAGGGTTGCGGTGCTCATCTCTGTTTCAAAGCCGAAGAGCCAGCGCTGTCCGAAGACGTTATCCGTGGTCATGTGGCTGGCATGACTAAACACCAAGGCGCACGGAACGCTGTTACCTTCCCACCGAAGTGGCACCTATTTATCTACTTGCAGTTTCTTGCTTTCGAACTGCTAGGTTGGCAGGAGCTGGAACCAGAGACAGTAGCACACTCCGTCATGCGGCACCCGGGTCTTGAACTGCTGAACTACCGACCTTCCACAGCCTGCAGTTCAGCGTCTTAACCACTTGAGCCACCGCAGCTCCTCAGATGCCTGGTAGACCATCCCTAGTGGGCTGTATTTGGTTCCGTGGCAAGGAGGTTGCCCAAATCATCCGAAAAGCCCTCCTCCAAAATGAACTACAGAATGTAGGGCCACACAAGGGCAACGTTCTTCCTGCAACTCAACTTGCAGTCAAAACCCCTGATTGCTAGTTAACTTTGATGGGAAGTTCGGAAAAGCCTCAACTCCTCTGCAAGTTCCCTCTCCCCCGCTTTTGTCATGTAATTACTTCTCTGAAACTTCACAATACATCTCCCAGTCCCCTGGTGCATAATTTGTGATACTTAAAGTAAATATCCTTGCAGGTCCCACAAACGAAAGATTGCACATTAACATCAGTATAGACATGGCTGGACCCAACTTAGGCAGTTGCCTGGGGCGCCACACTTTGAGGGGAGCGCCATGCTGACCTGCCTGCCGCCCCTCCCCTCCCTCGCCTGAGTCACCTCGCCTTGCCTCGGCAGCCTGGCTCGGCTCACTACTCTGCTCACCCTGTGCTCCTTGGAGGGCGCTGCACTGGCCTGCCTGCCTGCCACCCCCCCTCTCCTCCCTCACCTCTTGGGCGCTTAGGAACCAGGAGGAGGAGCTACCGGCTGACGCTGCAGGAGAACCCCACGGGGAGGACTCCCTCGGAGGTAGGAGCTGTTTGGGGCCTCGTGCCTCTCTGAGCCCAATAAATGCGGCACCCTCGTCGATCTCCTCCTCCTCCTGGCAGGGTTCCCCCCTCCCAATGGAGCGGCAGAGTCCACCTCGCCTCGCCTGGCACGGGTGTCTCCTTTCAGGGGCGCCCTTATTAAAACTCTTGATCTTGGCATGCATGCAAGAAGGAGGGAAGGTGGTGGTGGTGGGCTCTGGCTAGGCCACACAACGGGAGGGACGGAGAGCCGTGGGCCAGGCCAGCTCTGTCAGGTGGAGGCGGCGGCTTCTCTTTCACACACCCCTCGGTCGGTGGAGCTTGCGATTAATTTGGAGCTGGGAGGAGGGAGAAGGAAGGAGAGGCAGTGGAGGGGGGAGCTGGCTGCTTACTTTGTTTGCCGCTGGGTTTTTTGTCTTCCCCCCTATTGCCCTCAACTCTCCTTTGAGTATGTTTTTGGCCCACTCAGTGGTGTTTATTCTTCATTCTTATTTGCATCTCCTTCTCTGAAAATGATTGGCCATTTTTTGCTTGCATGATTCTTTTCTCCCTTGTGTTCTGTTTTGACACTGATACTTTCTGCCGTTCTCTTCCAGTTCTCTGCTGTCCCATCTTTAGACTACTTTCTGTACCAATTATTCCAGTTGTGTTTTGGATTTTTCACCTGATATGCTAATATTTTTCTTTCTCCTGTTACTTTTGTCATTGTTTTTCCATTGGATCTTCACAGTTTTTCTCTGCTCCCTCCATTTTCATTTAATTGTGTGGCCATTCTGTTGTTCCTCAATTTTATCTATACCTATGTCTTTTTTTTGCTTTGTATTAATCTCTCTTATATATAATTGCCGAATTGTGGTGGCTTCTGTCCTATGGGGTGGCGAGATTGCATGTGCTCCCTCAGCCATTGGCTCGTCAGCTGCCAGTCAAGACTACTGGTGTGCCATTGGACGGGTGTGCTTCTCTTCTCTGCCCACTCCCCTTTCAGCCACTGTGCTCTGTGTCAGAAGTACTCTGTCTCGCAATGAACACAGTTCTCTTGCTTAGCTCCTGTCTGGGACAAAGGTTTCCATCAGTGGCTGTTGTGAGGAACTCATAGGGTTGCCAGCTCCAGGTAAGGAAGCCAGTTTAAGGAAGCCAGAATTTGGGGATGGGAGGCCTCAGCTGAATAGAATGCCACAGAGGCCACCGGCCAAAGCATTCTAGCTTCTCCCTCAGTGGCTGTTGGTAGGCAACCAAGCTTGGTTCTGCCAGTAAATAGACAAAGGAACAAAACTCTTTCTACGCCTCTGTGAGGAACTCATTGGGCCCAGTCCTGAGTATGGTTGCCAGCTCCAAGTTTGGAAATTCTTGCTGAGTCCTTCTGCCACCACCCCAAATGCTGCCCTCCACAGGATCCACCCCCCAAATCTCCAGGTATTTCCCTATTCAGAGCTGGGAAGCCTACTTTCCCCTCAGTGCCTGCTGCTGGTTGACCAAGCTTGGTTTCTGTCAGTAAAAGGCCCTTTCCACACTTATTTTGGCCTTGGGAGAAAACTCATTGTGTCCTTCTACCCTGCTGACAGCCCCCCCCCCATGACAGCCAAGGCTTCAGAGCACAGTAGAGGCTGCAGGTGTGGGGGGGGGAATGGAAAGCTGAACAGTGAGGGGGAAATGAAGGTACACTGATGCTTGGCTGGGAAGGAGATAGGGTTGCCAACTCCAGGTAGAGGCTGCAGGTGGGGGGGATGGACAGCTGATCAGTGAGGGGGAAATGGAGGTAGGTTTATGCTCAGCTGGGAAGGAGATAGGGTTGCCAACTCCAGGTAGGAAATTCCTAGAGATTTGAGGGATGGAGCCTGGAGAGGATGAGGTTTGAGGAGGAGTGGGTTACAATGCCATAGACTCTGCCCTCCAAACCAGCCATTCCGTAATGGGGAACCACTGTTGCCAATCTCCAGGTGAGGGCTGGAGATCACTCAGAATTACAAATGGTCTCCAGCTGGCATCGATCCATTCCCCTGGAGAAAATGGTGGACTCTGTGTCCTTATACCCTGCTGAGATGCCCTCCCTGGGACAGCCAATGTGACGTGGCAGTCAGAGCTTCAGAGCATGGTAGAGGCTGCAGGTGGGGGGGAGATGGAAAACTGAACAGTGAAGGGGAAATGAAGGTAGGTTTATGCTTGGCTGGGAAGTAGATAGGGTTGCCAACTCCTGATGGGAAAATCCTGAATATTTGAGAGATGGAGCCTGGAGAGGGTGAGGTTTGAGGAGGAGTGGGGCCTCAGACAGGTACAATGCCATAGACTCTGCTCTCCAAACCAGCCATTCCCTCATGGGGAACCACTGTTGCCAGTCTCCAGGTGGGGGGTGGCAATCATTCAGAATTACAACTGCTCTCCAGATGGCATTGATCCGTTCCCCTGGAGAAAATGGTGGACTCTGTGTCCTTATACCCTGCTGAGGTTGCCATGGCAAATTGATGATGAGTGCCCATGGCCTTGGCACTCTCCCAGAGCCTCTTTCTAGCGCCCATTGTATTTATTTCCACAATGGGCCTTATTCCTAGTCTCTGTATATTACTTTGTTTAGCTTATCCTCTGCTTCCTCTTCCCTCTTTCCAAAGATGCATGTTTTCATGTTTATACTTTTTTCCTTCGTATCACCTCTCTTCCAAAATGTGTCAATTTAGTCTTTTCCCTTTGTTCTGCTTTATCAATAAAAAGTTATTTGCCCCCTTTTATCTAGTTTTTTCTCATCTGCTGTTGTCATATAAATACTTTCTGTTTTTGTGTGTTTACATTTCTGTATGGGTGGTTAGAAAAACTCCCATCACCATTTTCATTATTTTTAGTTGAATTTCTTCATGGGGAATGTAAATCAAATTGAAAAGCATTAGAGGAAAGATACATTTTTATTCTAACCAAACCATGTTGTTGGTATTTGAGTTAGGGATCCCCATCACTGTTCAGTTCCATATGCAAGTAACTGCTTTGAGAAGAGAACCTCTTAATTGAGTTATTAGCTGGAGTTGATGGGCTTAACAAGTTGTGCAGTGAGAACAGGATTTTTCAAAATGCTTTGTGATTTTTCTGTTTGAGAGAGAAAATCAGAGATTGTATTTACTTGTTCTCACAATTAAAAAAAAAAGAAATTAGCCATTTCAAACTTTGTGTTTTCCATTCTTCCTAAAATGCATTTATGTTTGAAAATTGGGGGGCGCACAGGGGCCAGAAGGTAGCCTCACCTAGTGTGCAAAAAAAATTGGTGGGTGCACGGCGCCAGAAGGTAGCCTCACCTAGTGTGCAAAAAAACCTGCCACCAGCCCTGAGTACAGAAAACAATTGTGATTTAATGAGCCAGTAATGAATTTTTAAAAGCAAGAAGGAAATCTCTTTCCATCCACTCAATGCATTTTCTCTACTAGATGGTTGTGATTTTTAAGTGATTTGTTTTTTATTGCTATGGATACTGCTACTTTTGGGGGAGAGCTCTTTTAAGAGATTATTGTTGCTGCTTTTTTTCGGTTTATGTCTGCAGGGCTTTTTTTCTGGGGAACGCGCCGGAATGGAGTTCCAGAACCTCTTTGACAAAATTATTTTAAAAATGTTTAAAAGTTCATGAGATTTCAATGTACAGATTGAAAACTTCATTTCCCTCTTGAGAGTTCTGGCACCTCTTTTTTTTTAAGTGCCCTGTTTATATGAAACGTTTCCCCCCCAACTTTTCCTGTTTAATCCAATGCAGTTTACAATGATGAGTCATACCACTACATCCATCTCTGCAGAAGACAAGCCACATAAATCACCACCGAGAAAAAATATTTTTGATTATTTGTCCTGGTTTTATTATTCGCTCACTGCTATTTAAATCTCTCTTTTTTTTACAGTCTTAGTCTTTTATAATTATTGGAGGGGGGTTAGTTAATATTTTTGATGGTTGATATTTCATTGACATTTGTGAAGTCCCTCATGACCCAAGAGCTATGCCCCACTGCCTCCAAGAAATGGCAGATTGCTCCAGAAGCCCCTCTGTATGCTCCTGTTTTTATCCTTTGATTTTGTCCTTAAGAGTACTGAGCATTCAACAGAGGTCCTCAGATTTGGAGGTGGGTGGGCTAGAACACCAATCATGGCTGCAAGTTGCCTCTGAATCTGGGAATTCTTGCTTCTAGCTACACAGGCAAAGTCAGTATCTATCTTTTGTGCCCTTTCCAAGCAAAGGGGTTTTTGGAGGAGACAAGCAGTGGGTAGAATTCTTTGTGCAACCTGCTACCATTTTGAGCCTGGCATTCTCTGTCTGTCTGTGTTGCTGGCAGCTTTTTCCAAACTTATTATCCTATGGAGAAGCATAGGAGAGGTGGTCCTTGCTGGCTGCCAGAGTTAAATTTACGGTTGCTACTGGTGACCAGGCAACTGTATTTGTGGACTCCTGCCACACTGGTAGTCTGTATTTAATGAGGTCATTGGTGAAACTCATTGAGACTGTTCTGCACTAGAGGTTTTCAATGCACAATAACAGCAGGAAGCCTTCCAATTTTAAATGCAGCCATTATAATGACAGCAGTAGCTATCGTACAATAATTAAAGGTGTGATAATGTTACAATAGATCATTTGCTGCATCCTGGGCAATTTCAAGTTCTCCTGATCTCACCTTTAGGGATTGCAGAAACATAAGTTCAGTATGTCAGATAGTTCCAGGGAGCAGTTTCAGACTCAATGTGAGCCAGTTTTCCCTAACCCATCCCTTTTATTGTTTCATAATTTCATGCTGCGCTATGATCTACTCCTCCTTAATTCTAGTTTAACTAGGAGGGTTTCTAAAATTAATTCTGGAATTGGGAGTATGGGTATCGTGCCACAACTTTCAGTATCTGGCATTCATCTGCATCTATTTCCTCTCCTGGGTGATCAATGCACACCTATGCATTGATTTGTTGTTGTTGTTCAGTCGCACAGTCGAGTCCGACTCTTCGCGACCCCATGGACCAGATCACGCCAGGCCTCCCTGTCTTCCGCCATCCTCTGAAGTTTGCTCAATTTCATGTTCGTTGCATCTATGACACTGTCTAACCATCTCATCCTTTGCTGTCCCCGTCGTCTTTGACCTTCAATCTTTCCCAGCATCAGGGTCTTCTCCAGTGAGTGCTCCCTTCTCATTTGGTGGCCAAAGTATTTGAGCTTCAGTTGCATTATCTGGCCTTCCAGGGAACAGTCAGGGTTGATTTCTTTTAGGATTGACTGATTTGATCTTCTTGCAGTCCAAGGGACTCTCAAGAGTCTTCTCCAGCACCATAGTTCAAAAGAATCTATTCTTCAGCGCTTGGCCTTCCTCAGAGTTCAACTCTCGCAGCCATACATGACTACTGGGAATACCATTGCTTTGACCATGCGGACATTTGTTGGCAGGGTGATGTCTCTACTTTTTATCATGCTGTTTAGGTTCGCCATCGCTTTCCTCCCAAGGAGCAGGTGTCTTTTAATTTCATGGCTGCTGTCACAGTCTGCGGTGATCTGGGATCTCAGGAACGTGAAGTCTGTCACTACTTCCACGACTTCCCCTTCTATTTGCCAAGGAGTGATGGGGCCGGATGCCATGATCTTAGTTTTTTTGATGTTAAGCTTCAAACCCACTTTTGCGCTCTCCTCTTTTACCCTGAGCAAGAGGCTCTTTAGGTCCTCTTCACTTTCTGCCATTAGAGTGATATTGTCTGCATATCTGAGGTTGTTGATCTTTTCCCCAGCAATCTTAATTCCCACTTGTGATTCATCCAGGCCAGCATTTCCCATGATGTACACAGCTGAAAAGAAGAAAGTGTCAAGGGAAAGCGTTTGTCACTGGTTTTTGAATTCGCTCTGAATTTTACAAGGAGATTCCTTGCTAGAAAATATTTAACCCAGAAGTGACTGCGTACACCCTGGATTGTAAGCAAAACTAGACCCAACAATGCATTGCATTGATACAACACTGCAAAAATATTGAGAGGATCGTACGATTGTGGCAGGGTTTTCTGTTCACACAGATGTGTACAGGTAAAACACTGCACATAAAATAATCTTAATGTAACCATTGCTACAGCAACCAGTGTGGTATAGTGGATTGACTATTGGACTTGGATGTAGGAAACCCAGGTTCAAATCTCGTTTCCTACTCTGTCACGGAAGCTTGCTGAGTGACCTTGGCCCAGTCGCTAGAATTGCCAGGCCTGGGCTGGGAAATACCGGGAGACTTTGGGGGTGGAGCTGGGAGAGGGGAGGGCTTGGGGGAGGGGAGGGGCCTCCGCAGGGTATAAATGCCATAGAGTCCACCCTCCAAAGCAGCCATTTTCTCCAGGAGAGCTGATCCCTGCCAGCTGGAGATCAGTCGCAAAAGTGGGAGATCTCCAGGCCCCACCTGGAGGCTGACAACCCTACCAGTCGCACACTCTCAGCTTAACCTACTTCACAGAGTATCTTGGTATATCAAAAGGAGTTCGAGTTTGAGGTATACATTTGCTTTAAAAACAGTGGCAACCTTTCAATCCCCGGTCCCCAATTAATATCTTGAGACAGACATTGAGTAGTTTGGAAGGCTCTTACTGAAAAGGGAAATCTGACTGATTTTGTCAGGCACAGCTTCTTCTTATTCAAGAGTAACATTCTAAAAGCCAGTCAGATGTTGAATTATTCACTTATTTTAAAGTCTTGGTTCGCCAAGGCAGCTTTCCCAGTTTAGCTGCAGATATTTTTCTAAGATCACCTTGTGAAAATACTGTGGTGCAGTACACTGGCAAGTCCTAGAGTTTGATTCTATGGGTCTTTGTGGAAAATTCTCAAGAAAAACAGAGTACAGCCCAACTATGGTTGCCAACTCCAAATAGGGAAATTCTTGGAGATTTGGGGGTGGACCCTGGAGAGGGCAGGGTTTGCAGATGGGAAGGACCTTAGAGGGGTATAATGCCATAGAGTCTACCCTCCAAAGCAGTCATTGTCTCCAGGGAAATTGATCTGTGTTTTCTGGATATCAGTTGCAATTCTGGGAGATCTCACAGCCCCACCTGGAGGTTGGCAACCTTGGGCACCCAGCACCTTAGAGAGCTTCCAGTTTACAAATCAAATTGTGCAAGTATTTCAGAGGTGGATGTACACCCCCTAGACTTTCCTCATTTACAAATCATAAATTAAAAACAAACAGAATAAAATTAAAAAACCTCCTAAAGATACCTGCAGTCTTTCCCTCATTAAAAGCCCTGGCAAATAAAATAGCTTTGCAGAGGTTTCTAAAACTGTCTAGTGATGGTGCCCCCTCACAGCGTTGCAAGGCCTCTTACCACAATACTTCCCAAGGCGGGACTTGGGGAGGGGCGTGTGGACCCAGAAGCAATGCCATGCTCAAGGAATTCCCCCAAATCTCTATTTCTAGAGCATAACCAGAAAGTCACTTCATTTATGGGTCAGCTGCCACCTCCCCTTTTTCCTTCCACCGCAAGCATCAGAGGCAGTGGGAAAGCAAGCACAGGGGTGGCGGGGAGCACTGTTCCCTCTAAGCTGAGTTAGTGTGAGCTAGCTCACAATTTTTTAGCCTCCAGCTCACAGATATTTGTCTTAGCTCAGGAAGGATGGCTCCAGAGCAAACTAATTGATGCAGCAGCCAAATTGCTCGCTCACAACTTTAATAGCCAGTAACTCACAAAGCAGAATTTTTGCTCACAAGACTCCACAGCTTAGAGGGAACATTGGCGGGGAGTTGCCTGCTGAAAGTGAGAATTTGGCAACATGACCCCCAACCCCCTCGCTTCTTCAAGGTTCCACAGAGTAGGTAGTACAATAGAAAAGGTGCAGGGTCTAGTTGATGCCAGGTGACGTGCACGTGGGGGTGGGTTTCCGCGGGGGCGGAAATCGGGCCTCCAAAGCGGGGGGGAATCCGCCCCCCAGGGGGATTTGGCAGCCCTAGATCCTATTCAGGTTTACTCAGAAGTAAGTCTCAGTGTATTCAGTAGTGTTGAATTCCAGATAGGTGTGCATAGGATTGCACTGTTAGTCCCCAGCTTGCTTAAACACACAAATATCAACTTTATTCTGTTTCCATAATTTTTTCCTGTTGTTCTAAGAGAAGCTATTTTATAAAACATCACTTCCAATCAAAAACAGGAAGTGTGACATAGGTAGTTCTAGGCATTACCGGAAACAAGTGATTTCCTAGAATTACCCTATGTCATTTCTAGTTTTTTTACTGAAAGTGGTGTGATGCAATAGCAAACATAATGGGGTTTTATCATGCGTGCTGAACTGGGGGTGGAGTTGGAGATGGAAACAAGCCAGCAAGTCACAAAAGGACTAACACTGGGCAAGCCAGAAGAAGCCATGCTCTGAAAGGAATTGTTGGGTTTGTTTGCAGTTGTATTTTTTGCTGGTTTATTTGTGCTGTTTTAAATGCTAATTCCTGCCCTAGAGAGTTCAACACAGTATGAAAGGCAGGATAGACATATTTTCATTAATAAAATGGGAAGGCAATATCTTCTCACTGTTTTCATGCTTGGTTTTATTGCCATTTGAATAATGTGGCCTATCAGTAGCCCTTATTTGTTGGGGCATAACTCAGAACATTTTTGCTGTGGCTGACGTACTATTTTTGAGAGAGTCTGGGGTTAATACAATGCACAAAAAGAGCTTGTGTTTGCCGATGAGTACATCCCAACTAGCATTACTTTTATCATTGGGAAGGTCAGGTCTTTTAACCATAGGCTTGCCATCCATCCCCCCCCCCAGTGAGGGTAGGGGAGTCCTCACTGCTGCTCAGAGTAGTGGCAGAAGGGAAGAAAGATTGATGGCATGATGCCATTTCTGGGGGAACCCTGGAAATGATACCAGTCCTCTCTAAGAGAATAACTAGAAACTCTATGTTAAAACTGTAGCATTTTAGTGATTTTGCCATAAGGTTTCTAGTGATTCCTAGAAGGCCATGACATCATTTCTGGGTTTTCCTGGAAGGGGCATCACGCCATTGCCAACAGCCACCTCGCCATGTCCCTGCCCCCTGGTCTCCCTCTGGGTGGCAGGCCATGCCTGGCAACCCTCTTTCTGGAATCTTCTTGTCCATGGAACAGAAATGTACTTTTTAAAAAAATTGCAGAACTGCCCTTTGCACATCTGTGTTGTCAACAGAACAGCTTAGCAAAGGGCATCTATCCCTCCGCAAAAAGAGCAAGCGATGCAAAACAGAAGGGATGTGAAAAAGGGGATCTTTCTGTCCTTTCAAGTTGAATCACTGAAGCAAGTGGTGGAAGACGCCTATTAGTTGACTGGATTTTGCCAGTACTGGATGATTTCCTAATTGGCAATTAGGGTCTCATTTGTCTGCCTTTTAGATAATTTCACCATCACCTTTTTCTGTTAGAGAAATGAAAAATGCTGCAGGCTGTTTTGGTAAACGCAATAGCTTTGTAGTGAGAAGAACATCTGCTCCCTTAATTGAGTCTTGCAGAGAGTGTCTTGAGTGAATCATATTGGAACAAGAAGCTGAAGGAGGGTGGGTATCCCTTTTTTCCATATCTACTGTACACATTTAGAAATAAGCAGATTCCCCATTTCATTTTTTTCAGAAATGATCATTTGTGCTCTGTTCCACTCCTCCTGAAATCTAACAGCTCTAGGATAATTTCTAGAACTAATTCCAGATTTGAAGCTGCCTTATAGACAAGGGGTCTATCCAGATCAGTATTCTCTATTCAGAGTAGCGGCTGCTCTCCAGGGTCTTAGGCTGAGGTTATTCGCATCACCTGCTACCTGGTCCTTTTAACTGCACATGCTGGGAATTGAATCTGGACCTTCTGCATACAAAGCCGATACTCTACAGGTGAGCCACAAGCTACCCTTTTTCAGAGGATGCACAACTTCTGTAGCCTTCAGATTCTGCGGAATAGTATATTCCCTTATCCACCAGGAATTCAGAATTATCTACTACCTCTTTCCCCCCTTCTGATTACCTTATTGTGTAAACTAGATGTCCATATTAGAGGATAATTTTCAGGATTTGCAATTTTGAAAGTTGCTACTTGCCAAAAGCACTGAGGACAGTGTAAGCCACAAGTTAAATTCTGAAAACAATTTAGCATCCACATTTTAACATCTCGGATCTTGTAAGTGCTTCACTGTTACTGTCTGTCTCTATTCTGTAACTTTTTCGTTGTCTTTTTTTGTTTTTGCTGTGGCTCATTTTCACTCTGTGTGTAATTTAACAAGGGTGAACTCCATATAGAAGTACAAATGTTTCCCCCCCCCCTTCCTTGTGTGCCATGACCTAAGTATTAAGGAACATAACAAATAATTAGAGCCTGTGAGGCTAGAAGTCATAACTCTACACATTGAATTTCAAATTAACCTCAAAGCATGTGCCACTGTGGCACAATGAGAGGGTTCCTTTACTAATAGAGGTTCAGAAAGTCAATTCAGTGTTATTGTAGGCATTTGAATGTCTGACATGGGGAGCATCTGTTGGAGTGTATTATGTAATGATCGGCATGGATTTGACCGCCAGCATAAGGAAACGAGAGAAAAACCATAGCTTTAGCCTACCCCCCACCCCACCCCTTTTGCTGTATGGATAGATTTTTGGCATTTCTTACAGTTTTTGTTCGACACAATAAAGCCACACGTCATGTAGATCCAGAAAGCAGAAAATTAGATTGAAAAACCACTCTAACTGCTAGAGCACACTGGCTCTGATGTCCTGCAAACTCTACTGCTGCTCCTGGGCATTTGAGGAGTTGCTGTAGTGTCATAGAATGTTCAAAGATGTTTTTACTGAAAGGAAACGGGAGCAGTGGAAGGCTTGTCAGAAAACCCTAAAGGCCTAGAGAGGTGGTCTTCAGCCATTCCAGACCTGGGACCAACTTTTAACCCTGAGGTACCAGTGTGGGATCCAAGTCATCCTTAAGCAGGAGACAGAAAGTCAAGAGACATGATAATTATATGATGTGAAGCAGAGACACAAAAGATATTAGCAAATTAGCATACAACTTAATGAAGATGTTTTAACAGATGCAAACAGGAATAGCAAGCTAAGTATTTCTGTGTTATTCCTGTTTGCATCTGTTAAAACATCTGTGTTAAGTTGTATGCTGATTTGCAGTTCAACCTCTGCCTTATGTGTATGGACTGGTCAATTCTATTTCATTGTATCTGAGAAAGTGTGCATGCACACGAAAGCACATACCTTGAATAAAACTTTGTTGGTCGTAAAGGTGCCCACTGGACCCAAACTTTGTTCTACTGCTTCAGACCAACAAGGCTTTGTTGTTGTTCAGTCGCACAGTCGAGTCCGACTCTTTGCGACCCCATGGACAAGGCTACCCACCTGGATTTAAAATATCCGTGAATAGTCTGTGATGTCACAGCAACTCCTCAAATGACCAGGAGGGGCAGTAGTGTCTACTGTCAGTGTTGCATAGTGATTACAGTGGTCAGACTAGGACTGAGCAGAATCAAGTTCCAGTCCCATGGAGCTCTCTCAGTCTAACCTATTTAACAGGGTTCTTTTGAGGATAACATGGAGGAGCGGAGAACCCATCTAGAAGACCATGAAGAGCTCCATGCAGAAAGGTGCAGGTGGAGCAAGGGAAAGGGAGAGCTTGAGGAATTATCCCGGTGTTTAGGAGGGTGTGGCAAAGGTTCTGTTTGTTTGTTTACATTATTTATAGTCCACCTTTCTCACTGGGACTCAAGGCAGATTACACAGAGTGAGTCAATACAAACAACAGGATGGGGACATTCAATAAGCAATACGATAGGGTTAGGGTTATGGAGCCAATCAGAAATCTAAAAACAGAACTGAAGCAAAGCAGAAGTGTTAACACGACACACTAAATGATGCAAAAATCACACAGTAGGATCCTCGTTTCAGCAAGCTACACACAGTAGTGTAGAACACAGTCCCTAATGATTTATCCAAGTAATTTTATGAATCATTTAGTACAGTGCCAACTGCATTGCCTGTGTAGAAAAGCCCTCTTGAATAATTCAGGTTTGCATAGTTTGCAGAAAGCCAGGAGAGCGGGAGCCTTCCTGACCTCAGGCAGGCCCTTCCACAAGGTGGGAGCCACGTTTGCTGAGAAGTTTCCAGGAACGTAAGGAGGGCTGAATCAACTAGCCCAGTTTTGAGGCGAGGCGTTATATTGTTACAAACACATCCCTGTTTTTGCCACTGGAGGGGGGCTGGAAGTATTGAGGATCAGATCTTGGAATCTGGGGAGAAATTGCAGAATGGAAGAGAAGAAGAAGGATGTTCTGGGAAAGGCTGAGATTGCAGGACAATAGGGTGACCAGGCAACCAGCAGGAGACTGGGGGAGAGCAACGACATGGGGTTTGGCTGTCAGCAACAGCATGACATCACTTCCGGGGGGGGGGGAACCCCTGGGAATGACATCAGTCATCTCTAGGAATTGCCAAAAATTCTGTGGCTTTACTTCCAGTGTTCCCTATAGATGCGTGATGTGACTTCCATGTTTTCCTTGAATATGACATCAGGCCATTGGCCTGACAGCCACAACTCAGAGCAACAGCAGGAAACAGGCACCAGAGGTGGAAGATCCTCCACTCCCCGCTCCGGGGTGGGGGGGAGGCAACCTTATAGGACAATGTTATTTGCAAGCAGTGTTCCCTCTAAGCTGAGTTAGTGTGAGCTAGCTCACAGTTTTTTAGCTCACACATTTTTGTCTTAGCTCAGAAAGGAGGGCTCCAGAGCAAACTAATTTATGCAGTAGCCGAACCCCCGCTCACGACTTTAATGCCAGTAGCTCACAAAGTAGAACCTTTGCTCACAAGACTCCACAGCTTAGAGGGACCATTGTTTGCAAGACCAGGAAACAAAACGGGAACAGTGAAAAATAGCCAGGTTTTCAGTTGAGAACTGAGACTGAGCATATGTGGGCATTCATGTTCCTGTTTGATAATGCAGTTTGTTTCCTGCACTCTGCTTTCCAACTCTCCCTGTTGACCTGTGCATCACAATTCATCTCCATGTACTGGAGTGTAAAAACACATTACCCAAAGGAAGCAAAACTCTGCTGGCAGCAAGGAGTCTATGTGTGACTAAGACTGGAGAGGATTTGCAAAATGAACTACCTGCTAGAAATCTTTGCAAATTCCAAAGGAACAGGAACACGGGTCGGGATTCTCAAGGATATTTGTGGGTATGATGAGCAAGTGGAATGTGGCAAATATTGACAAGGACATGACCCAACTCAGAGAGAAAGTGTGGGGCAGTGTCACACTAGGACCTGAGAAGCCCAAGTTCAAATCCCCACTGCCCCATGAAACATACTGGGCAACCTTGGACCAGTCACACACTCTCAGCATAACCTACTTTACACAATTATCATAGATTGGGGAGCTTCCTAGAGGGAGGGAAGTGACATCACTTCTGGGTCTTCACCCTTATCTGGGGAGAAGGAAAAGAAGAAACTGTCCTTCCCATACCAGCACACTTTTGGATGAGAATTTTGGAAACATCCGTATTCCCCCACACACACATTCATTTCATCCGCCATGAAGTGCAGTCAAGTGCAATTGTATCCCTGAACACCGTAGAGCACACAGCCTATCAACTGTTGACATCTGCCA
>NW_015168701.1:359877-379248 GCF_001447785.1 Gekko japonicus
TAGATACCCAGCTAGTGCTGCAGTGGGTTGGGGGGGGGGGGATCTGTAATTGCAATCTCCTTTCCCAGCACTGGAGTCAATTCTTTAAAAGATTTCACAGTCCAATAAATATCCCCCCATCCCACCCCAACTTTTATTTTCATGGGGTGCAAGGTACTTTCATTAATCTCCTTTTTGCCCATAAAATAGTCTCACTACAAAAGACCTTTACAGGAACCTGAAATAAAAGTGGGTCATCTTCACAGGAAGGCATCCATGCTAGATGTGCATTACTGATCACTGAGGAGCTCCAGGGGGTCTTAAAAATAACAACAGGGTGAGATACCCGCTATTTCCTGACTGCCTCAAAGCTTGAAGGCTGAGGGAGAGAAATGGATTGTGATTGAAATTGTGAGAGCCCCCTGTTGTTGGTTTGCCATAGCTGCAACACAGAATGGCTAGAGGTTTGGAGGCCACGCCTGCAAACAATTGACCTACTTTCCAGGTACCTCATCGCCTACGTGACTACTTGCATGTGGGGCAGAGCCATCAGGTCTGGCTTTTGGCATGAATGTGTGCAAGAATGTGGGTTTATGGCATGGCTATTGAGGCCATGTGGCCTCACCATTTGGCTTGCAACAGGAAATAAGACACAGCATGTTATCAAAAGACATTTTCCTGACTGCCTCAAAGCTTGAAGGCTGAGGGAGAGAAATGGATAGTGATTGAAACCCCCAACGTTTTTATGTTGCATTTATTTATTTTATTTATTAAATTTATGAATCGCCCCATCCTGCTATCACAGGGCTCTGAGTGATGTACAATAGCATTAAAAACAATCACCAGATGAAACAAAATCATATTAAACTACATTTTAAAAGACAGATGGTGACTAATAGTACTTACAATTAGTTATTCTCAGTCGCACAGTCGAGTCCGACTCTTCGTGACCCCATGGACCATCTCCCGCCAAGCCCTCCTGTCTTCCGCCGTCCTCTGAAGTTGGCTCAATTTCATGTTCGTTGCATCTATGACACTGTCTAACCATCTCATCCTTTGCCGTCCCCGTCTTCTTTGACCTTCAGTCTTTCCCAGCATCAGGGTCTTCTCCAGTGAGGGCTCCTTGGAGCCAGGACCAAAAAGGCCCTGGCCTGGGTCAAGGACAGCCGAATATCCTTAGGGCTGGGGACCACCAGTAGGTGGTCGTCCAAGGAGGGGGTGGTGGTAACAAAAGTTTTAGTTTTAATAAAGGGGTGGATTTTCTCTGCGTTATAGCAACATAAGAGCAATGCTTCCTTGGTGGTGCTCTTGCACACAATGGGAGGACGTTGTTGTTGTTCAGTCGCACAGTCAAGTCCGACTCTTCGCGACCCCATGGACCAGATCCCCCCAGGCGCTCCTGTCTTCCGCCGTCCTCTGAAGTTGGCTCAATTTCATGTTTGTTGCATCTATGACACTGTCTAACCATCTCATCCTTTGCCGTCCCCGTCTTCTTTGGCCTTCAATCTTTCCCAGCATCAGGGTCTTTTCCAGTGAGTGCTCCCTTCTCATTTGGTGGCCAAAGTATTTGAGCTTCATTTTCATTATCTGGCCTTCCAGGGAACAGTCAGGGTTGATTTCTTTTAGGATTGACTGATTTGATCTTTTTGCAGTCCAAGGGACTCTCAAGAGTCTTCTCCAGCACCATAGTTCAAAAGAATCTATTCTTCGGCGCTCGGCCTTCCTTATAGTCCAACTCTCGCAGCCATACATGACTACTGGGAATACCATTGCTTTGACCATGCGGACTTTTGTCGGCAGGGGGATTTCTCTACTTTTTATCATGCTGTTTAGGTTCGCCATCGCTTTCCTCCCAAGGAGCAGGCGTCCTTTAATTTCATGGCTGCTGTCATAGTCTGCGGTGATCTGGGATCCCAGGAATGGGAGGACGGGGAGATGGGAAAGGAGCACACACAGGCATGGCAACATTTTGTTTCTGTGCCCATCACAGTCAAACATAGCAGGAACCATACTTAAAAGCCTTGTTTGTTTTGCAGCTCCCAGTATGTGTGTGTGTGTGTGCGCGCGTTCTGTGTATTTGAAAATGCTCAGCTGTCAATTTCTGCAGGAGGCTCATACCAAGGAAAAGAAAAATGTGTCTAGCTTCTTGTCTCCCCACCAATGGAGCACCTGGTTTTGTGTTCTTCTCTGTCTCAGTTGTGTTTCCCCCCCTCAAGTCTTCATCTGCTCATTTGCTAAAAGATTCTGTCTCTTAGCTAGGTCTCCCCCCCCCCTTCCTCACCTGCAAGAGTGAATGATATAAGATATCCTTTTGCAGCTTGAGAAACTCAGCAGGGCTACTCTCTCTCACACAGCTCTTTTCCCCCTGAGATTAAGAGCATTCCATCAAGGTCCATATTCTCTACTCAGAATGGCTGCAGCTATCCAAGTTCTCAGTCAGAGGCCTTTCATATCACCTACCACCTGATCCCTTTTACTGGAGATGCTGGGGACTGAACTTGGAACCTTCTGCATGGCGAACGTATACTCTGCCACTGAGCCATAGCCCCTCCTTGGTGAGCTACCCCACCGCAATTGCAGAGTGATTGGGAGAGAAGAGAATGGCTGTTTGCTCTGGTGAGCTGTAAGAAACCAGGCGTAAGAACTGAAGAGGCTCTCTGTTTTTTTAAAGGGTTTTATTCTTTCTTTTTTTATGCTGCTTTTGTGTTGCTCAACAGCACTCCCACACAATAAAAAAAATCCATCAAAAATAGACCTTCAAAATTAACTTGTATTGAAACAATTACTGTGCAATCAGAAACAGAATTACACCCTTTTAAGCCCATTGACTTCAAGGGTGTAACTGTTTAGGATTGCATTCTTGGTATTTTTAAAACGTTTTAACCAGTTCCTGCAGGAGTGCAACTGTGCTCCTGTATAATGCAAGAACAACAGCAACAGAACCCTTCAGAAATCTAAAATGCCATCTAAATTAGCAGTTGTCACATCTCTCTACCCGTGTTCCCTCTAAGCTGAGTTAGTGTGAGCTAGCTCACAGTTTTTTAGCCTCCAGCTCACCTATTTTTGTCTTAGCTCAGGAAGGATGGCTCCAGAGCAAACTAATTTATGCGGTAGCCAAATTGCTTGCTCACAACTTTAATGCCAGCAGCTCACAAAGTAGAATTTTTGCTCACAAGACTTCACAGCTTAGAGGGAGCATTGCTCTCTACCTAGGTAGCACGTTTATATTCCACCTTTCCTCCAGGGAGCTCAGGGGTGATCTACGTGGTTCAACCTCCCCCGTTTTATCATTACAACAACAACCAAGTGAGGTAGAGCAGGCTGAGAAATTGTGACTGGCTCAAATGACTGATATGAAATTTGAACCGTGGTGTCCCATATCCTAGTCTGACATTTTAACCAATTCTCTGCATAGGCCCTCCACATCTAGTGCCAGTGGGCTGTATAAACAAGTTACACGTTTGTGAAGAAGTAGTTTTTGCTGTCTGGCCTGAAACTACTGCTCATCACTTTTACAGGGTGTCTGTGAGTTCTTGTATTATGGAAGACGGAGACGGAGAGAAAGATCTCTTCCTCTCCATACCAGACATAATTTTATAAACCTCTCTCCTGTCCCCCTTAGTCAGTTGTCTGCTAAACCAAAAAGCCCCAACTCTGGAGCCTTTCCCCTGCCAGTGTCATGTTTATCTGTGAGTGGATTTGCTTTTATATACAATCACCACTTAGAAGAAACCACCTTAGATCTCCCCCCCCTTTGATTCCCCCCCCCCCGCAAATCCACTCTGCTTGGTTTGCTATCTGCAGACAGGCAAGTGGCAAGCTTCCGTGGCAATCCTGGCTCCCTTCACAGGGGCATTGGGCATCCTGCTAGATAGGAAACAATTCACTCCATGGGAATAAGATGGCTGCCTCTTCCTGTGGAGCTTTCCCCTCTGCCTGCCCATCATAATCCTACCTTTGATGCTGAGGGAGTTAATGAGATTGTCACAAGTTCAGCTTTCTAGTTCCATAGAAGGGCTTAAGCAGGAACCAAATGCCATTCTGTGAATTTCATTTATAGCATAGAAGCTACCAGTGGCTCAACAACTTTTGCCTATACAAATCTCTCAACATGCAGGTGTGCTAAGAATGGTATGTGGTTGAATGAAAACTTCCAAAGGCGATAACTGCCCAGTGTGCAAGCTGAAAAAGAAGATGTATTAAGCAACGGAGCAGCAGTGCATCTCAAAAGGAAAGCGATTGGTCTTCATGCCATTCCCCAGTTTGTTGATTACTCTCTTACTCCCTCACATTTATATTCTATCCTTTCTCCAAGGGTGGCAATGAACAAATTGGATGGTCATAATGTACAGTTCTGGTTACCCCGTCTCAAAGAAAGCTAATCATTGAGCTAGAAAAGGTGCTGAAAAGGGAAATAAAAACGACAGAGGTTGGAACACCTTCCCTATGGGGTGGGGCTAAAGAGTTTGGTGTGTTTCATAAAGGAGGGGGAATTACCAGTGGAGTAAAAACATAGAAACATAAGAGCTGGAAGTAACCTCAGGGGTCATCTAGTCTAACCCCCTGCACAATGCAGAAAATTCAGAGATACCTTTCCCTCCATTCCCCCAGTGACCATGGCTCTGTGCCCAGAGGAAGGCAAAAAAACCCTCCAAGATCCCTGGGTCTATCTGGCCTGGAGGACAATTTCTTCCTGATCCCAAAGTGGCGAGGAAGACATGATAGGTGTGTTTAAAGCATGCATAATCTGGAGAAAGGGGAGAGAAAAAATTTCTCTCTCCCATAATGCTATGACTTGATGATGATCAATTAAATTGATTCAGGACAGACAAAAGAACATACTTTTTCACATAATGAATAACTGACTTGTTGGACTTGCCGTCGAGGGATGCAGTGGTGGCCCCAGTGTTACATGGCTTCAAAGAAGGATTGAATAACACACAATCCCAAAGCAGTCTAGTATGAAGAAATATATACAGATGTGTGCTAGATGCCCACAGAATAATACAATGACAAAAGAGACTGGATTAAAGCCATAGCATCATTTAGTGTCTGGTAGTAAAAGAAGAAGAAGAAGAGAAGAGAAGAGATTGGATTTATACCCCGCCCTTCACTACCCAAAGGTGTCTCAGGGCGGCTTACAAACTTCTTTCCCTTCCCCTCCCCACAGGTGGGGCTGAGAGAGTTCTTGACAGAAACTGCTCTTTTTCAAGGACAGCTCATATCAGAACTACGGCTTGCCCAAGGTCGTCCAGCCAGGTGCAAGTGGAGGAGTGGAGAATCAAACCCGGTTCTCCCAGATTAGAGTCCGCGCATTTAACCACTACACCAAACTGGCTCCTTCACTTAATCACTACACCAAACTACCACTTACTCCTTCATAGAAAATATACAAAGGAAAATACACATAACAGTCTGCTCCAAACTCTCTCAATCAATATCCTTCTAACAGTCTTGTATTCTCAAAAGCTGATCCAAATTCAATCTCTCTTTCAACACTTATTCCGGATATTTAAGTGTTTCAGACCTCTGGTCTTTCCTCAGGAAAAAATCCTATATAGAAATCTCACATTCAATGTTACCTTCAAGTTGACACATTCATTGACTGTTCAATTCAAGTTGACACATTCATTGACTGTTAATCTACTTGGGCAAGGTCATCTCACTTATTTTCAAGTATGCTGCTGCTGCCAAAGTCAAATGGACCCAGACTATGCCTCCTTGCACACCTTGCATAGTCTGGGTCCATTTGACTTTGGAAGCAGCAGCAACAGCAGCAGCATGCTTGAAAATAAGTGAGAAGACCTTGCCCAAGTAGATTAACAGAAAAGTAAATCAATGAATGTGTCAACTTGAAGGTAACATTGAATGTGAGATTCTTATATAAGATTTGTTCCTGAGGAAAGACCAGAGGTTTGAAACACTTAAATATCCAGAATAAGTGTTGAAAGAGAGATCTTGTGGGAAATCACCCTGAATTTGGAGCAGACTGCTTTTGAGAACACAAGACTGTTAGAAGGATATTGACCGAGTTTGGAGCAGACTGCGATGTGTAATGTTATTGACCTTTGTGTATTTTCTATGAAGGAATAAGTGGTTGTTTTTCACTACCAGACGCTAAATGATGTTATGGCTTTAATCCAGTCTCTTTTGTCATGGTATTATTCTGTGGGCATCTAGCACACATCTGTATGTCTATATTTTCATACTAGACTGTTCAAAGAAGGATTGATCATGGAGGAATTCATAAGTCCACCAATAAGTATTAGCCAAGCCATCAGCGCCAAATGGGATTTCCATGTTCTGAATGTCAGTTGCTAAGGGGTAGGCCTCTGTCCCTCTTCTGTGGGTCTTGCATGGCATCTGGTCAGCCATGGTGAAGAAATAGGATAGCACATTTGATGGCTCATTAGTCTGATTCAGGACAGTTCTTTTTAAATTCAATAGATAGGTGCTCAGAGATTGTCAGCCAGGCTTTAGCCTATGCAGCCTACAAAACGGAGCAAAATACTCTTTTAATATCTAATAAACCACTAGGAAATTGTGCTACTAAATTTTGCTGAGCTAGTAACATTTTCATCTTGTTGGTAATTATACACACACACACACAAACACACACACAAACCTTTATTGGCATAACACAGCAACAAGAAGGGCAGTGAAACAGAAAAATAAATAAACAAATTAATAGGTCATGGCAAATTACACCAAGCTGCCCCAACAAAAGATCATTTAGAAGCTTCTCGGAAATAATATACTCAGTTAAAATATATAACAATTCTAAAGAACACAGGGGGATTAAGACTTGTACGCCCTTACTCTAAGCTTCCAGACATAGGCTAAGAATTCAGCAACAGACAAAGTAATTGCCGAGAACTTATCAGACAATAAAATTTTAAGATCGTTTTCAGTCGGATTCCTTGTGGTAGGTAAATGGGGGCTAATCAGATGGCTACGCATAGTAGAATATTGGGGACAACGTCGAAGGACATGAGCAACTGAATCAGGTTCACTATAGAGGCAATTGCAGGTTCTGTCCCTATAGGGGATACCCCTATATCTGCCTAAGACAACGACAGAAGGGAAAAGATTGAATCTCGCTAACATAAAAACCTGCCGATAAAGTAGTGGTAATATATTGTAGTTGTTCATGTATTTATATTTTTTCCACCCATAAGATCATGGTGTCCAGTTCTGTTCCCCTAATTGCAGAGACTTACTTTGACAGAGAGGCCTTTCCTCTGATAAAATGCGGCACTGAATGTGTCGAGGAAGCCGCCTTCTGCTGGGGAAGGGTCCTTGTCCTGAAAAAAGGCTCCACCCTCAGCAGGACAGATTGAAAGAATTCAAATTCTAGTTTTTGTTTTTGATACTGGTTCAGCGTCTAGTTGGATTCCTTTGTGTAGCTCCCAATTTATTATTCACCTTATTTGTGAGCCACTGAAGAACTTTGGCTCAGGCGGCTCGACCTAAGCAGAGTCTCGGTTCTCCTCAAAGTAGAGCAGCATAATTTTACTCATGGAGAGGTGAGCCTAGGAAACCTCCTGAGCATAGGAAACCACATTAGAGTCTAGCGTTTTGGATGGCAGAATATCAGTGTAAATCAGAGAGCATTATGCATCCTTGAATCCCGCTGGGATTCTTGCAGCTTTAAAGTCCAATGGCTTTCAACTCCTCCACTGAGCCATGAACACCTGAAGCTGCCTTATACTGAATCAGAGCATCCGTCCATCAAGGTCATTTTTTGTCCGCTCAGGCTGGAAGGGGGCTCCCCAGAGTTTCAGGCAGAGGTCTTTCACATCATCAGCTACCTGATCATTTTAACTGTAGATGCCAGGGATTGAACTAGGCAATTTCTGCATGCAAAGCAGATGCTTTATCACTGAGCCACAGGCACTTCTTAGAATTTAACAAATGTTGCTCATTGTGCTTAGGTGCGGATGAATGGGTACAATCAGATGGGCTGTTTGGTCTGATGCCGTCCCTTCTCTCTACTGGATTTAATGTGTGCATCCGGACAGTGACATCTGTCTTCCGTTCCATTCCTTTCCCCAGTCATTGGCCCCCTGTCCTTACCCCAGACTTCCTTGACACTGGATAAAGCCCAGTATTTAACAGCTCAAATTGTACCACCATACATTTCCAGCTGTCTAATAACCCCATTGCACGCTCAAGACGTTTGGAGGTCTGCAGCTTCTGTTTGCTGGCCGCCACTTTTCTTCCTCAGTTAGCAATATACGCATAACTGTGTATTAGTAAAGGTAAAGGTTTCCCTTGCTCGAAAGCCAGTCGAGTCCGACTCTAGGGTTGCGGTGCTCATCTCTGTTTCAAAGCCGAAGAGCCAGCGCTGTCCGAAGACGTTTCCGTGGTCATGTGGCCGGCATGACTAAACACCAAGGCGCACGGAACGCTGTTCCCTTCCCACCGAAGTGGTCCCTATTTATCTACTTGCAATGTCTTGCTTTCGAACTGCTAGGTTGGCAGGAGCTGGAACTAGAGACAGGAGCTCACTCCGTCATGCGGCACATTTGGTTCTCGAACTGCTGAACTACCAACCTTCCACAGCCTGCAGTTCTGTATAATATTCTGTATATTAGCCCATAGTTAATGTAATTCTGCGTATGCGCAAAGTAGAGGGTTTTTTAAAAAGAAGGGTGGTGTGTCTGGTCACTCCCTCTCCAAAACAAATAGCTCTGGAGAGATTAGAGGTGCAGCCAGACCCCACCAAGCCTGCCGTCTGATCACAGCCAATATGTATTTTCTACCTTTCCCTTTCATAATTTTTTCCCTTTCATAATTGAGATGACTAGTTCTTTGTGTGATTTCCTTTGGCAATTTTATTTGTTTGTTTTAGAGCATTTTACAGCTTTTTATTAAACAACAACTGCAAAAAAAGGCATCAGTTTAGGAGTCAATAATTCTATCAAATGTTTTTTCTTCTCTTTTTTCAGTCATATCTATGGCAAGTGCAACTCATAGGAAGGAGTTTTCAGGGGGTCAGGTAAAGGAGGGGGGCTTGGGCTGGTGCATAAAGTATACAGTCTGAATGCTCAGGAGAGCCACATTTTCTATGGGGAAGCCCAGGCCAATGGGTGCTGCATTTCCCTGGGTGACAACCAATGCTCCCTCTAAGCTCTGGAGACTTGTGAGCAAAAATTCTACTTTGTGAGCTACTAGCATTAAAGTTGTGAGCGAGCAATTTTGCTACTGCATAAATTAGTTTGCTCTGGAGCCATCCCTTCCTGAGCTAAGACAAAAATGTGTGAGCCGGAGGCTAAAAAACTGTGAGCTAGCTCACGCTAACTCAGCTTAGAGGGAACACTGGTGACAACCTACTCATTCACATCAACTCTGTACCAAGGTTGGCACACAAGAAGCTTGGCTGTGGACAGGCAGGCCTTCAGCTCTTTTTCCTTCTACCAGGCAGCAAAGACCAGCCAGTGATGTTTCAGAGATGATTTGTACTTCTTCTCCATCAGGATATTCTGTGCATTTCTTTCTGGCATAAAATATCCAGGGGAGGGCAAGTGATGGTACGTTCACCCTGGAATTTTTTTTCTATTGAATGTCATTGATAGGATTGGGGAGAAAGGACAAATGAAGTTTGATCTTAGGAGTGGATAAACCATCAAGCAAGCTTGAGCTTTGCAACAGAAAGTCCCATTGCATGGTTTAGTGCCAGTGTGGTGTCAGATTAGGATCTGGGAGAACGAGGTTCAAATCTGCACTGTGCTGTGGAAGTTTACTGGAGGACTTGGGCTACTCACTTATTCTCAGACTGACCTACATCACACCACCATGTATGCCACCTGGAGCTTAGAGGAAGGAAAGGATAAAATGATATTAGACTGAACTGGGGGGAAAAAGCTCTCACTAAATCTGGTAACTAGGCTTATCGGATTGCTTGCCATGGTGGGCAGTCTTCTTCCCCCAGCTCCAGGTTACATCTGGTAACTAGGCTTATCGGATTGCTTCCCCCAACTCCAGGTTGCCAGCACTGCTGTTCAGTAGAAGCAAAAATGGGGGGTGGGAAGCAATGTTGCATGAGTTGTACAACTCCACTTCTGACCGTACCTGGAAGTGACATCCTGACTCTCTAGGAATTCCCCAAATTTCTTTGTGTGTGTGTGTTTTTAACATAGACATGAGGAATTCCACGAGTATCACAACATCACTTTGAGATACAACAGGAAGTGATGTCGTGCAATGTCACTTTGAACCTCATTTTTGCTCCTGCTAGAGTGAAGAGCCCAGCTGGGAATAGTACTGCTTACATCTCTAGTGGGCCTGTGCCTTTGTTCTTCGGAATGGATGTGTGGCCTGTTTGGTTCAGCTACACCTACTATCTGTTATGGAGTGTACCTTGGCCTAAAGCTGCATTGGTTTAATGAGTGGGATACAACATTGATATTTAACCCCAATACCCAATAATTCTTTTTTTAATTAGATGATTCCCCTCCTGTTTTCTTTCCTGCAGATGCAACACAGATGAATAATGTGGTGCCAACCTCTCCTCTCCTTCCTCAACTAACACATCCACACTCCTATCCAAGCATGGGACAGATCACAAACCCGTATGAACAGCAACCTCCGGGAAAGGAACTGAACAAGTATGCTTCTCTAAAAGCAGTTGGTAAGGAACAACAGTGCATTTTTATTTCCTTCTGGGTTTGTTTCCCTGTCTGCCATTCTAACCAATTTACTGTTTGACTCCTAAACTCAAGGGAAACATAGCCTTTCTTGAACCTCTGGATTTTATTGTGCTGGATCCTATGCATCAGTTCTGCTAAAGGGGACACTTCCATCTGGCTCAGGGAGCTTTCAACCCACACAAAAAATTCTGTATCAGGCTCCTTGAGCCAGAAGTAGGGTTGCCAAGTTGAAAAATCTCCTTACCGGGGGACTCCCGGTCCGCGGCTGGAGCACGCGTGCGCCGTACGCACGTCACCAGGAAGTGACGTTATGATGCCGCCCCCAGCGTGCCCGGCGTCATAACGTCACTTCCTGGTGATGCACACGCCGGGGTGGGGTTCCCCCCCGGGGCCCGATCCGCTGGCGGCGGGAAACGGGCCTCTGGGGCGGGAGTTTCCCCACCCCCTGGGGGGACTTGGCAAGCCTAGCCAGAAGAAAGCACCATGAGCTGAATAGTTTCCAGTTTTGTGAAGCCTGTTGAGGATGGTGTGACATTTCACATTTTGTTTTGGTGTCAAGGAGAACTAAAAGTCATCTTGGGGAACCTGCTTTTGTATGTAAAACCAGTTTGTTTAGGAAGTGCTAGGTGCCTGCACACCAGTCTGTATAAAACTGAGCAATCAAATGGAAGAAGGGCAGATTTTGGTGCCACCCAATAAGTGATACTGGGAATTTCAGAGCCCCAACATCCAGGGACAATTTGTATGGTGAGGATTTCTTAAGCATCCCTGCCCTTTCTGCAGATTTCTTTAAATGCAGGGAGAAGCCTCACCGAGGTCCTAGGAAAAGGAACTAAATACTGTTGATTGGATGTGACCAGATAAGTCAGAAGTCCCTGAAGGCTTGTGGGATGGGCAAGTGAGCCAAAATACCAGGGAGGCCAAACTAAGACAGCTGAATTTCACAAATTCGTTTTGGGTGTTGATTTCTTTTCGCATATGCAAGTCATTCTGGTACATGGTAGTCAGCTAAAGAGTTTAGCATCCTTAAAAAAAAAAAAGGAGATAGCTATTCAGCCTTCATCAAACTCAATATAGAGCTCAGTTTCCGAAGACTGACATAGCCCATGGTAATTTGTGACATACAGTCCTGCAATTTCATGGAAGGCTTGCACTAAAGATAAATGCAGAGTAGCTGCCAAGAAGGAAACAGAGACTCTGCGATTAATTAATGATTATGCTAAAAGTGGGCTGAAGGTCTCTTTCAGCTCACAGAGGGGGGCAAGTAGCCAAACGAAAAAGGTCACCATTATTTATCTTTTGTTTAAATAGCAAAAGTTCTTATATATATATATAAACATTTCCCAGACAGTAATGTGTGAGCCTGCTGTGCCGCGCCTCCTAATTAGCTCAGTTTTCCCAAGCTTTCTCTGAGAGTTCTTGGGGAAAGGTTGAGGGCTCTTTTTGAGAGTCCTCAAAGAGTGCTCAAGAAAGGCACCTCTTGTGGTGGGAGGGAAGCCCGACCTTGAGGCCTTGGGCAGAAACGAGGTCGAGACGGTCAGTGAATCTATCCAAGTTCTGTATGTTTTGGCTTGTGGGAAAGTCGATTTTCTCAGTGGGCTAGATCCTACAAAGACCCCTTTAGTTGGAGGAAAGCTCATCTGCTAGTAGAATGGATGCACCGTATCAAACCCAGTTACTGTAAATGTGTGGATTGTCTTCACTTAAAAATGTTCTATTTGGGGGAAACATTCTATATGTGGTACATATACAGACTACCTACCTATACGTACTACACACACACATATATTTTGCTGTCAAGTCTCAGCTGACTTATGGTGACCTGTAGGATTTTCAAGGCAAGAGATGTTCAGAGATGGTTTGCCATTGCCCGCCTCCACTTCATGACCCTGGTGTTCTTTGGTGATCTCCAATCCAAATAGTGACCAGGGTCCACCCTGCTAAGTTCTGAGATCTACACACAGACAGACACAGACACAGATGTATGTTGCCCTCATTCAAAGCATGTGCAGTCGCAGGGCTGTTTTTGGGCAGGAACGCACAGGAACGGAGTTCCGGCTGGCTCCTGAGTTGGCCACACCCAGCAGGAACTCATTAGCATAATAGGCATAATAGGTCACACCCAACAGCAGAAATTCATTCAGAATGGCTACAGTAGGCGTGTGTGGCCTAACATGCAAAGGAGTTCCTGCTACAAAAAAAGGCCCTGGGTTTTGACAACAAACAAGGTAAACAGAATAAGAAGCAGAAGGTGGGTGTGGCTGGATGAGCACACTTTTGGCAACATGTGGCTGCGGCCCAATATGCTAATGAGCTGTGGTGGCAGGGTGTGGCCTAATATGCTAATGAGTTTCAGCTGTTGGGTGTGGCCTGTTATGCTAATGAGTTCCTGCTGGGCTTTTTCTACAAAAAAGGCCCTGTGCAGTTGTAATCACCACATTTCTTTTATTTCATTTGTGCTCACCTTTCTTGCTGAGACTCACTGTGAATTACAAAATATAAAAAAAACCAGACAGCATAAGACATTCAATAAACAATGTAGCAGGAGCTGGATTGCAGGACTTGAAACCATGCAGATAAACAAGCAAAAAGGAGAGACTTACCTAAGGCATGACATATCATAATGCAGAGAGTGGATTACAAAGGTAGAAGGCGATGCAGTAAAAAGATTATACATATAATAAGCACTGCAATAGACTATTCCCTTATAAAAGTGATGTATACCAAGCATTCATGTTCCCCCTGCCCTCGTTTGAGATACCTACAAATGTATTTTCATAAGAAATTTACATCCCATGTTCCCATTATGATGCTTTCATGGAAGCTTTTACATAGTAGTTTAAAACAAAAAAGTATATAATAAAATGCATATATAACTCAAACCATTCAACTGTTCCTGAAACAATTTAACCCCCCCCTTCTTTCTGTGAATCGAATACCAAATCAGTAGGGGGAAAGACAGATGATAAATCTATAAGAGATGCAAATGCTGTGTTTTCAGAGCTTTCTACAGGTGCATTTTTATCACGCCCTTCCTCCAAGGAGCTCGGAGTACAACACATAATTCTCTCTCCTTGCAGGATTATTTTGAACAAAGCTATAAAGAAAAAGTTTTGAAGTATGTGTGCCAAAACTCTCCGCTTCCAGACTGCGGTCCCTTTGGGGACTTCTCCAGTGCTTTATTATTCATAATGAAAAGTGCAGAAAGAGGTTTTTCTGCATAAACTATTCTTTATTTCCCCATTCCTCAAGCTTGGTTGTTGTTGTTTTTAAGAACTTCCACACTTAAATGGTCAATATGCACATATGCCCCAATGATCTGTACCTCAATAGTGTACCTGAACTTATTCATCACATCATTTGAGAGAGGCCCATCCAATTTTCCATTGCACTTCAACCTAATATTGAGAGAACCTAAGTAGGTAAACTTTGGCCCCGGTCACATGGGCCGGAAAATGCGGGGGGGAGGCACGGCTAATTGTCCCGGAGGAAAATAACGTGCGGCAGCCCAATCAGAAGTTCTTTGGAGGTCCTGTGGGTAGGCGTCAGGTGCAGATCAGACGGCTAGTCCGCAGCGCGGCAAAGAAGCAGCACGGCGCGTTGAAACCAGCACTCGCGTTGCGCGGCTCCTGTGGCAAACGCTGCTTCCTGTTTGTGTGCATGCTCCATTGGGTGCTTGTGCGCATCCTGTGGAGACTTGGAAAAAAACCCCTTCTTTGCAACGGGACATGGGCGAGTGCCGGATGCCACAGAAGTCCACCGGAAACGCGGTCAGACGCCCGCCCTTGCCCCGTGGTTTCCAGAAACTAGTACCTCATAGGTACTAGTTTTTAACTCCGCACCTTTGGCGGGGAGCCACGGGTTCGCCACGGGAGCACTGCGCTTCCCAGATGTTGAGGTGAGATCATGCCCGGAAAATCCACGGGACTCTCATGCCTCTCCTGCGGCAACGAGAACCTAAGTAGGTAACCTTTGAGTTCTTTTCATCCACCAGAATAGTAGCCATGCTATGGTTTCTTTTCATATATACCAGTTCCACTATCTCAGATTCCTTATGTAAGGAAATAAATACATTGATATGTATTCTGGCACCCACTCTATTCAATTTTTATAATAACTAAATGGTTAAAAAATTGTGTGACCCCAGTTTTTATCTCCCCAAACTGGCCTCTAGACCACTTTCAACATTACTTTATGTAGATGATGCACTACTGCTCTCTCGTACCAACATAGGTTTAAGTCATATGCTGAGGGCTCTTGCATCATATTGTGATAATGACCTCTTCACCATTAACTGTAGCAATTCCAAAATTATTGTGTTTACCAGGAGAAGATCTAGGCGTAGATGAGTGAATTACATGAATATTACTAAGAGAGTGGTGTCTTTCAAATATTTAGATCCCCCCCCCCAATTCCTCTGAGTCTTAGCACACTCAAATTAAGAATATGGTTGGGAATAGGCGTGTGCACTTGGTATATATCGAGCTGAATAAATACCCACCAAAATATCTTATTGGTATTTTTTGGGTGTTTATTCAGCTAAATACAGATGAGAGATCCGTATTCGGCACCTGAAATAGCCTTGCCTGAATAAAAGCCAATATTATTTGGCTTTTATTCAGGCATGGCTACTCGCTGAGTCCTGCTGCCACTTCTGTGGGACTCAGCAAGTTCAGAAAGCATTTAAACTGTAAATGCCTCCCCTCCCCTCCCAGAGTCATGCCACAGCTGTGGTGAGACTTCACGAGTGAAGGGAAGGGGTTTAAAATTTAAATGCCCTCCCCTCCTGGAGTTGGGCTGTAGGTGTGGTGGAACTCCATGAGTAAAGGGGTTTAAAGTTTAAATGCCTTCCCTCCCCTCCTGGAGTCGTGCTGCAGCTGCGGCCTGACTCCAAGAGGGGAGGGGAGGCATTTGAACTTTAAATCCCTTCCCTTCAGTCATGGAGTTGTGCTGCAGCTGCGGCCCAACTCTTGAAGGGGAGGTAGGGGGTTCAAAGTTTAAATCACTTCACATGTTGAGTCAGACTCAGCATGATTCGGCAAGTGAAATTCTCCATTATTGTCAGACTCTCGATCAAGTGACTCTCAACAACACTCTCTTTGGCAGTGATATGTTTATTGAGATATATGCATGATCCAGAACATCACTTGTGTTAGAACTGAAGATTTTGGCGGGCATATGCTTAATATAGGCAATTCAAACAGAGCCCTCTTCCCTTCCCCCATGAACACATCACAAACACCATGCCTAGCATTGCCACCCAACCAAACGGGAAAATATACGGTTTGGTTATCTACTGCTAAAGTTGGTACCAAAAGGTTCTCACTCACTCAACACACACACACACCCTCTCCTCTCCGCAGGAGTTCCATCCCCCCAATAACTATGACAACCTAAGTGAGCAAAGTGAAGCAAGCTTCGACATTTTGCCCTCCTCAAGCACCTTCTCACCCTCTCAGCTTGAGGGGGTTGCGTTTATGGACAGCACGAATCAATGTGGCAGCTTTTATGTGCTGGGATTCCACCCATTCATTATGGGACGGATCAAAGTCCCCCCATTTGGCCAGATAATACAGGCACCCACTTTTTAGTGTAGAATCTAAAATGTTCTCCACTTTGTGGTGAGCCTCACCATCAACCATCAAATGAGGGGGAACTGGAGGGCATGGTTTCCATTTCAAGGGTCCAGGATCCTTCTTCAGTAGACTGAAATGAAACACAGGGTGCACATGACGGAGGTTTTTTGTCAACTCAACTTTTGCAGTCACTTTATATTGATGAAGTTCACTACCTTGAATGGCCCTGTTTACTTCCACCCCAGTTTTTCCCCAGGTTGTATGCCTCTAAGGTGTTTGGTAGAAATATACACCGGGCCTCTCCCTTTATCAGCATAGCATTTATAATCCTCTTTTGCCTTATTCAGAGTCTTTTGAAGGGCAGGCTGCCCCTGAGTTACACTGGACCAACAAGTTTGAGCATCACCAGAATTTGGGTGGTCTGGATCCAGAACTTGTGTTAGAACGGAAGATTTTGGTGGGCATATGCTTAATATAAGTGTAACGATTCCTTGTTTCTCTCTGTGTGTGTTTCTTTAAAAGTTTGGTTGCATGGCTGTGGTAGATAGACTAGAGTGGTTGGGAGAGGCAAGTGTGGTATGATTGGTGGTTGACAGAGAGGGGTAGGGGCTTTGGAAGTGAATCTGGTTGGATGAGTAGGTGAGTCAGTCAAGAGTTTCAGTTAGATGTTGACAGTTGATGTTCAGTTAGACAAGTAGTTCTGTGTTGAAGCAGTGAGAAGCTGACAGCTGCGGTTGTTCAGTGAGGAAAAAAATGAGAACTGAAAGCTGAGTGTATAGGGAAAAGTTAAAGGAAAGTCTGAGTGTAAAACAAACTGGAGTGAAACAGTGAACATATATGACATTAAGATAAACAAGTGCTACAAAGTTACATGCAAAGATCCCTGTCAGTGAGGGAAAAGATTGAGTGTGATACCAAAGCAATTGTACAGCATTTACACATTACTAGTTACATTGTATCACCCTCTTATTTAGTATCTATTTCAATAAATCCTCTTTCATTCAAGTTTATACCAGCTCTGAATGAAATATTTCCCAGGACCACATAGTTCCTCGTGTGCCTTGAACTCGGTCTACCAAACCAGTAAGAGCAAAAATAAAAGCATAAAGGTTTGGAAATCCTTAAAATTTCCTGGTGGCAGCAGATTCTACCCAGTTAAACAAAATACATAACACTTTTAAAGTGAAACTAGTCCTCTCCAATAAGGAGGGCGTCAAAATAAGCAATTCAAACAGAGCCCCCTTCCCTTCCCCCATGTACATGTCACAAACACCATGCCTAGTATTGCCATCCCAACAAAATGGGAAAATATATGGTTTGGTTATCTACTGCTAAAGCTGGTACCAAAAGCTTCAAGGACACCTTTCCCTGGGAAAGAGAAAGGAGGCACATCTTGCAGGAAAAGTTATGGCTCCTAAAAGCAAAGATTCTCACTCACTCAACACACACACACCCTAAGCGAGTAAAGCGAAGCAAGATTTGACATTTTTTGCCAATCCCCATAGGGTATAATGGAGTGGAATATAATGGAGTGGAATATATATTAACCATAATACCAGTACAATATCAGTACTGATATGTCAGAATCCTGGTTCAATCAGTTCCCAACACCATTCACTTCAAAGAAATTTAAGTTTATTGAGACATTGACAAATACCATACTGGACGCTAGCTTTGTTAGAATTGAAGATGAAAACACGAAGATTGCAGATATATTGTGTTCAAGCAAAGGCAATAATCCCAATCATCCCACAGCATTTGCCCACCAGAAATAACAGTCAGCTACCCCCCATACTAAGCACGTACCCATCTACAGAAATAAAGCAGAACAGGTCTTTGCAACAGTGTCTGGCACATCAAAGCATTTAGGAAAGTGAAAGCATTTTGGTTTTCACACCCCTCTCCAAAGCACCCGAACCCGAATTTTGCCTCTCTTTTTTTTGCACACCTTTAACTAGGAATGCCCAGAGCAGTGTCTTTGCTTTGGTAAAATTTTTCTATACCAGAGGAGGCCAGTATGTCCCTTCATCTATCTGTGTCTTTGTGGCCAAGATTGCAATATGGCTCCCAGTTATGTAGTATATACACCAATTTTAGATCTTTGAAATAATTCAGACCGAATCACTGACAGTCATACTTGCAGTTTCCTGCTGTGTTTTTAATGCAGTTTTGTGTCTTCATTTCTGTATAAGCTTGTGCATGGATAAACAGGATGAATTACTGGCTGAAGCTTGTTTTCTCTCCTGTGAGTCTTGCACCTTTAGCACTAATAGACACCTTTCAGTCAAAAGGGAAAAGATCCCTTTCAGAAAAATTATAATCCATTGGGTATGCTCCTAGTAGCTTAATCCGAAATTAAGCAAAGGATATTTGGGAGCCGAATTTCAACACCATTTAAGTTTTGCTGCAAAACACCATCACTTCAGAAACAAGAAATTGATACTCAGGGGTCATTTCCTGCAGGAGCGCACAGGAGTGAAGCTCCAGCAGTAAAGAGCCCAGGTGGCGGGCACATGCAACAAGCCCCACCCCCTGCTCCCAGCAGCCCCGGGCCACGAGGAGCACGAAGATCTGCGCGTCCCCCCACCTCCATAGCTAGCAATCCAAAACAGTCCAGTGCAGCCTGAGCGGTGGGTGTTGCCTTCTGACACACTTCCGGTGATGTCAGGGGGTGTGGCATATGCAAATAAGTCATGCTAATGTGTTATGCTAATGAGCTCCTGCACCTCTTTTTCTACGAAATGACCCCTGTTGATACTGTTAAACTTTCTAGCTAAATTATTTATTCTGAGACGCAGGATAGCTTTCACTCTGACCCATCTCAATGTTCTTCCATCTGCTTTATTAGAAGGGAGATACCATAGTATACCAGTTCATAAGCGTTTATGCCCTTGCGCTACCTGGGAAACTGAAAGTTGGACATGTGCTGCTGCACTGCCCCTTCTATAATGACCCTGGACACGTATTTATTACATCTGTTCTCTAAAAACTCCTCCTGAGAAGATTGGAGGAATGGAATATACCTTTTTTTCTTATGACAAACCTTAAATCTGAAAGCTCAGATAGAGTTGCCAGATTCTGTGCAGCTGCCAGAGTCTATCAAGGCACAGTGCCGATTTAGTGACACATATGTGCTTTTTTATATATATGCTTTAATGGAATAT
>NW_015168701.1:379464-384692 GCF_001447785.1 Gekko japonicus
AAAGGACAAGTCCTTTTATGGATCAAAAACTGGCTAATTAATAGAAAACAGTGAGTGAGTATAAATGGGCATGCCCCGCCCCCCGTACCTCACCCGGGGGAACTGCGTTCCCCCCCGAAATGACCTCTGCTTTAATGACAGTTCTCCTTTTTGCAAAAGGCTACTGCTGTGGCTGATGGGGGCAAGGGTCTTTTTAAACCTTTTCCTCTCAGGCTACCCATTATTTTTCCCTGGAGGGGCCAGACACATCAGGGAGGGACACATTTGCGGTGAGAAAATATGTTCTGGGTTGAAAGCCTCTGCTTTAATGACAGTTCTCCTTTTTGCAAAAGGCTACTGCTGTGGCTGATGGGGGCAAGGGTCTTTTTAAACCTTTTCCTCTCAGGCTACCCATTATTTTTCCCTGGAGGGGCCAGACACATCAGGGAGGGACACATTTGCGGTGAGAAAATATGTTCTGGGTTGAAAGACTACACATTTATCCCCCTTCCAACTGCAGTACATATAGTGAACCATAGAATCAGAGAGTTGGAAGGGGCCATACAGGCCATCTAGTCCAACCCCCTGCTCAATGCAGGATCAGCCTAGAGCATCCCTGACAAGTGTTTGCCCAGCCGCTGCTTGAAGACCACTTCCCCAGGTAGAATCATAGAATCATAGAGCTGGAAGGCACCTCCGGGGTCAGCTAGTCCAACCCCCTGCACAATGCAGGAAATTCATAAATACCTCCCCCTCCACACCCGCAGATCAGGTAGCTGATCCTACTATTGCACAACTCTCACTGTAAAAAATGGAGCTGCAGTGGCTCAAGTGGTTAAGACGCTGAACTGCAGGCTGTGGAAGGTCAGTAGTTCAGCAGTTCGAGACCCGGGTGCCGCATGATGGAGTGAGCTCCTGTCTCTAGTTCCAGCTCCTGCCAACCTAGCAGTTCGAAAGCAAGAAATTGCAAGTAGATAAACACCATTTAAGTTTTGCATTCCGTGCGCCTTGGTAACAGCATTCCGTGCGCCTTGGTGTTTAGTCATGCCGGCCACATGACCACGGAAACGTCTTCGGACAGCGCTGGCTCTTCAGCTTTGAAACGGAGATGAGCACCGCAACCCTAGAGTCGGATTCGACTGGCTTTCGAGCAAGGGAACCTTTACCTTTACACTGTAAAAAAGTTCTTCCTAATATCCAGCCGGAACCTTATTGCCCTTCATTTAAACCCATTATTGCGAGTCCTATCTTCTGCTGCCAACAGGAACAGCTCCCTGCCCTCCTCTAAGTGACAGCCCTTCAAATACTTCAAGAAAGATTGCTGATAAGCTGCTCTGTTACCCTCCTGCAAGGACTGAGAACAGGCTGTTCTCTCCCTAGAGCAAGTAAAGCTAGAACCAAGCTTGGCAGATGAGGTCAGTTCCTCATCCTCTCTTATGTAACTTCCAGCTGCTGACCAGGGCGGCATCCTGGCGTGTGTCTTGATGGCTTTGTCCACTGCAGGTGCTGCGCCTGCACTTAAATCAACACTTTTGGTACTTCATGAAGGGACATGGGGACGCATCAGGAAGCTTTTAAAAGTATTATCGGAGAATGGCCCAAAGATGATGTCTGAATGGATAAGGAGGATTACCAGGAATGCAGACACTTAGTATCAAGGGAAGGTATCCAACCGAGCAATATGCACAAGCAGGGCTATTTTGGGGCAGGAACGCACAGGAACGGAGTTCCGGCTGGCTCCCGAGTTGGCCACGCCCATCAGGAACTCATTAGCATAATAGGCCACACCCAACAGCAGGAACTCATTAGGATTGGCTACATTAGGGGTGTGTGGCCTAACATGCAAAGGAGTTCCTGCTACAAAAAAAGGCCCTGGGTTTTGACAACAAACAAGGTAAACAGAATAACAAGCAAAAGGTGGGTGTGACTGGATAACCACACTTCTGGTAACATGGGGATGCGGCCTAATGTGCTAATGAGCTGTGCTGTCAGGGGTGTGGCCCAATATGCTAATGAGTTTCAGCTGTTGGGTGTGGCCTATTATGCTAATGAGTTCCTGCTGGGCTTTTTCTACAAAAAGAGCCCTGTGCACAAGAATTTAAGCAGCCTTCCTTACGGACTAAGCCTGAAATTGACATTTAATAACGCTTTTCAGTTACTAATATTTCAAGAGCTTCAATCTGTTTAATGACGTTTTCCTTAATTGCATAGATAAGAGTATGAGGCTGGATGGACTTTAATCATTACTGATTCTGGCTAAGATTGACTAATTGGCTTGGAGCCACAGTAGCAGTTTCTCTTTTCCCCCCACAGAAGTTACTGTGAAAGAATGCAAACGACTGCCCCCCCCCAAGCCTAACTTCATGGGGCACTGAGGGTTGCCCCTTTCTTGGACTCTGATAGCAGGAGGTAGGCATAGCAGTGGGCCCAGCAGGGGGGTAGCAGTAATTCTGGAGCCTTATCCTGGATTTTTCCCCAGAGCCCCATGATCACTAAGATTACCCCTGCATCTAACTATTTGATTGTTCACTTGTTTTCCATTAACTATTGCATAACTATTTCATGACTGGGTAGTTGGCATGAAGTTGGTATATAAGATCAGCTCAGGATTTGCAAAGAGGAAATGTTTATTTTCCTAATATTCTCTGAATGCGTTAATAATTGGGGGATATTTAATTTTTGAGATTAACTATTTTTCCAAAAGATCCTTTGACAGTATTTAGCATGAATTTGAGATCCTGTGTAGTATAGTGGTCAGTGTGCCAGGCTAGGAACTGGGAGACTCAGGTTCAAATCCCCATTCTGCCATGATGCTTGGTGGGTGACCTTGGGCCAGTCACGTACTCTTAGCCTGACCTACCTCACGGGCTTGTTGGGAGGCTAAAATTGGGAAAAGGTAATGATTTATGCCAGTCTAAGCTATTTGAAGAAAGGACAGGATAAAAACCATTAGTGTTGTTTCCTTAGCTAACCATTAGTAACCATTAGTGTTGTTTCCATTAGTGACCATTACTGTACCATTAGTGTTGCTTCCCTAGCTAACCATTAGTAACCATTAGTGTGTTGGCGTATGAAGCGTAGTAATCACACGAACTCCGTTGATAGTGCTGACTATATATAGTGGATTTATTTACGCAGCTTTTTAAACAGTTCATACAGGCACTCTCCAACTCCAACTCACTACACAATCCGGCAGAGTGCTCCGCTGCAAGGCATTCACAGAGTGAACACCTCTATAAGTTCTATACAGACTTATATACAGTGTCAGCACCAATCAGTGACCAGTGCTGATTCATGGTTACAGCATACTAGCTGATGCAATAGAGATGCAATCTCTACCTGGTGACATGATCACATGATACATTTAGCTGTCACCCAGATCAGAATGATCTCCACTATTTACCTTCATAGGCTGACATGTCTCATACCTGACTGTATGCCGACATAGTGTTGTTTCCATTAGTGACCATTAGTGTACCATTAGTGTTGTTTCCTTAGTGTCAGATTCTATAGTCAGATCACACCACACAGTGCTTCATAAGAAGTATTCTGTTTATTGATAGTTCATAACTATGACACGTGAACGTTTTGTCAGGAATGGTCCAAAGCAGCAGGACACCCAAAGTTATAGTAGTTTCAAAGCACCCCCCATTACAAGCAGAAGCCAGTAAGCATTGTGCACTGTGTGCGCGCGGGGGAGAAAAGTGAGCGGGCGAAAATAGGAGCCGTTTGTTCCCAGCAAAGTTCTTATGATCGGTCCAGACTTCAAAAGCCACATGCATCCCTTCCAATGCAGGTACCATTTGAAGTCTGGACCTCAAACTTACATCCCTCAAACTCTGACGTAAACTCTTGTTGTGTACCCTGAAAACTTTGAGACTGACCAAATGGCTACCTTGCCAGCAGTTCTCTCCCCAGAATTCAGTAGCAGCCCTCTACTCAGGTTCTTACAAGGCCTCCAAGCAAGACCCACAGGCTATGACCCACAGGCTAAGAGCCACAAGGCAAGTGACGAGGAGCAGCCTTTTGTTTCAAAAGACCCCTTCCTGCTCAGCACCCAGGATCTCGTTTTAAGAGGCTGAAATGGAAAATTGGATGTAAAAACTAAATTTTTAGGCAAGTCCAGTTCAACAGTCACATCATTGATCTTACGCAACACCTGAAAAGGCCCTACACTCTCTATATGGCTACAAAGAACCCAACTCTCTCTCAGCTCCCACACAGCAGCTAGGAAGGCAAAGGGAGAAAGAAAAATCCCCTGCCTTCTATCAGAAACCCACCACATACTCTCCACTCCTTGCCTCAGCCCAGGTTACCAATGGCACCACTGGATCTTGGAAGCAGAAATCTCAGGAAGGAAACCTTGTTCCCTGACAAACTTTGGCAGGAATTACAAGCTAAATAGACCTCCCTTCCTTCCCCCTTCTGTATTTCAGACAGCAGTAAATCTTGAGTGTGCAGCTTCTGTAAGTGCCTTTAGGTTTAAAAAAAGAAAGAGAGATGAAGAGAGTCTTAGCTTTAGGGATATCTTACTAGGTTTAATGTCCAAGGAGAAGACAGGATATTAATGTCTCATTTGTCACATCCAGAGGATGATTCCATTAGTAATTTCACATGGTATTAAAGTAGGTCCATAATGCACAGTGAGACTATTGAGCATTTATTTTAAATGGAACAAAACAAATATTCTAAACAAATACATTTGCTCTCATTCAGCTCTGGGCTCAGGGATGTCTCCTATTCAAGGATATCACGAGAAGCCTGAAATGTTCCTCCTACCCCTACCCCTGATCCAAAGTGGCTGGAGGATTTGTAGCTTTGGATATCACTAAATCTTATAAAAGCTGAAGATAATGTAGCTTTTACAGGCAAGAGCGACATTCTTGCAAAATTCAAATCCAGTCTTGTAAATTTCATGTTTAGAGGTTACAAGTTTTAAGACAAGGTAGAGGAGCCTGGGTGCCATCTTGGGTTGGTATTAGGAGTACTCAGGGCTATTTTTGGGCAGGAACGCGCAGGAACGGAGTTCCGGCTGGCTCCCGAGTTGGCCACGCCCAGCAGGAACTCATTAGCATAATAGGCCACACCCAACAGTAGAAACTCATTAGGATTGACTACATTAGGGGTGTGTGGCCTAACATGCAAAGGAGTTCCTGGTACAAAAAAAGGCCCAGGGTTTTGACAACAAACAAGGCAAACAGAATAAGAAGCAAAAGGTGGGTGTGGCTGGGTGAGCCACCTTCTGGCGA
>NW_015168701.1:384703-385258 GCF_001447785.1 Gekko japonicus
AAACAGAATAAGAAGCAAAAGGTGGGTGTGGCTGGATGAGCACACTTCTGGTAACATGGGGGTGCGGCCTAATGTGCTAATGAGCTGTGCTGTTGGGGGTGTGGCCTAATATGCTAATGAGTTCCTGCTGTTTGGTGTGGCCTATCATGCTAATGAGTTCCTGCTGGGCTTTTTCTAGAAAAAGAGCCCTGGGAGTACTACTCATCTCATCTGCTCATGATAAGCAAACATTCTTTCCCATTCAAAACCCTGAAATCCCATCGTTATCACACAGCAGCAGACCAGCCACAGTTCTGCAACCACAATGACAGAACAAATGGTAGCCTTCGCCTTCAAACATTAAGGCAAAAGTCAGCCGGAGAAAGTCAGGACACAGATTCTGAGGACATTAAGCACTTCATCGGCAGCTTCGTGCGAGTCTTCAGTTTTTGAATGATCCCATGAGCGTGATGGATGGGGAAGTCTTAGAATGTAGTGGTGGATAGGTCCGTATGATAGTAGTGTTCTCTTTCTGTATACTGGGGGGCCCCAAAATGCCAATGCCCTCAGGTACCT
>NW_015168701.1:385339-393109 GCF_001447785.1 Gekko japonicus
ATTGTCTGTGCAGATTTTTCAAAAGTTGCTTCAGCAGCAGCTTCCACCACAGCACAAAGATTTTCACAATGTGACTGAAGGTAAGCTGCGTATATGCAAGAAAATAACAGTATGTTCATTTTAAAAGGTGTCCTCTTAAACAGAGATGCTGCCTGAAATGTTGAAGCATTACTATTAGAGTTATGCATGATCTCATTCCCTGAAATTTTGTTCTTGGCTCTGACCTCTGTATAGTTCTGCCCACTGCCCTATGTCAGAATTTCAAAGGTGCCTACAGGCTCAAAAAGGTTAGGGATTTCTGCTGGACACGGAATATGCTTGGAAAGGTATTTTTTTGTAGAAATACAAAGGCAGAGAAGTTGCCTCAGTGACTGATACATGCACACTTCTCTGATTCATGTAAGAAGCCACCAAATGTCTATTTTGCACCCTACACATTTGTTCTATCATAATGTCTTAGGAATCTTGTGTCTTGATTATTGCAATGTGCTCTTTATAGGCTTCCTTTGAAGGCTGTTCAGAAAGGCCCACTATTATTATGGAACATGTTGTGACTGCCTGGCATTTGACTAGGTGGTTCTACCAAAAGGTATATTACACAGAAGCCAAACAAGTAAGTTTCTGGGCACAATTCAATGTGCTGATACTGATCTTTAAAGCTGTAAAGAGCAGATAGCCCATGTATTGACGGTGAATCATCTTCTATAAGCCATACCAAAGATCCGTGCTCATTGATGTCATCTTGAGAGACCCTAAACCATATTTAATTCAATGTCTGAGGTTAGGTTATTGGCTTGGAAGGGAAGGGCCTTTATCATGGAACCACCAGAGCTTTATGCTCAGTTTTCATGGGACCCATAGAATATTGGTTGAGCCTTCTTTAATTCTCCAGGGCTTTGATCAAGGTACAGTGCCAAGTAACTTTCGGTGCTTTTATAAATAATAGCAATTTTGCCATGTGTTGTCTGCATTTAATTTTTAATATTTGGCCACCTTTGCCAGTAGGTGGAGTCAGGCAATTGCTGGCATCCGAAGATTTGACACAAACCCAAGATCTTGCATCATCCCACTGTTACTTAAGCATCTTTCCTGCAGTTTTGTTTTTTTTAATGCTTGGACTGTCCAGCCTTAGCAAGCTGGAATTTCATTGTACTGCTTGAATTCCCTAAAGCCCTATCAAGTTCTCACAAAAAGACCTCTGTCTCATAGCAACCAAGAAGAACTATGAAAGACTAAAGGACCGATTTGGTCACTGCAAATGTAACACACAGATCAAGACTGGAACTCTTCTCTCGGAAGCATTGGCCCTGTCAAAACAGATCTCATGCCAAAATATGACATGCTTTCAAACAGTTGTGCTGGTGTCATCTCACCTCTTCTTGTGAAATCATGCATCGAACTTGAAAGAACTCGGCAAGTGGCCACCATCCATATTATCATTCCCAGAAACTTACTGTCACCATTCTTCAGAGCTTATGGTGAGAACGTGTCTGGACATGCCCAGATTACCTATTAGGCTAAGAGTGTTATAGAACAGACCTTGCTGTCAGACAAGATCTTGGCCATTTTTGCACTAACAGCTCAATGTAGCTTACTCCGGACAATCTGAGCAGTTGAACCTATAAAGTTAACTTTGGTCCGATCATACGTGCCAGAAAATGCGGGGGGAAAGCGAGGCTATTTGTGCCACGGTAATTTGACCTGCCGCTGCGCGATCTGACGCAATGGCAGGTGAAGCAGGTGTCATTCCCTGCAGCTGGCTTCCGGTGCGCTTCATCCAGGAACCAGTGGCGCGATCGGAGCACGCCGGAGCGATCACACCGGCAACTCCGTCCTCGGCCCGTCACAACCTTGTTTGATAGTGGACTTTCCGTGGTTGTTTTGTACTCCACTTCTTTGGCTGACTGCTATGGGTTGCCGACAGGTGCAGGACGCTGACCAGATGTGTCCGTTTGATGATGCCAGTAAAATCCGGCTGGCATTTGTGAGTATTCCACGGCAAATTCTGCGTGTGATCGGGGCCTTTATATTATATTTTGTGTCCCTGGCCTCTGCACTATTCTTTTATCTCCATTTCATTTTTGTGTATGCATTCTGCATCTACAACCAAACCCTGCATTTTTTGCTTAATTGTGGTTAACCTTACTTGTGACCTCTGGAGGGGGCTTGGCCAAGTGCGTGAGCAAGGAATGGGGCACACGGCACTCTCCTCTTTCTCTCTTCTCTTCCCCACTCTCCCACCCCCTTTGTCTAACTGGAGTTTGGCTACTCCAGGTGTGCATGACCCATAGAGGAATGCAAGCTCGGTGACTAAATGGCTTGTCTGTCAGGAGGGGTGATGTCCCAAGAGTTTAAAATTTTTTAAAAAGGGTCTTCATCCCCCTTCAAGTTGTGTGCAGATTGAATATAAGAACATAAGAGAACATGAGAAGGGGCATTATGCATGCTAAGGACACCAAACCTGCAGGGGATCTTCAGCTGACTCTCCTCTACCTTCCCTCCACATTTGGTGAAGATTGGATTTGCAGGGTCCGAGTTTCCCCCCCCCCCAAAGGCCCCCCAGGAAGGGGTTTTCTGGGGAAAGGTGAGGATTGGATTTACAGGGGCCCAGTTATCCCCCCCCCCCCAAGTTCCCCCAGGAAAGTGTTTTCTGGGGAAATGTCATTTTGACAGGGGCAGGTTCAGGAGCATATAGAACAGATACAGTACAAGAGACATCAAACTCACAAGGGACCTCCCCCAGATGCTCCTCTACATACCCTCCAAGTTCCACCCCCGTTGCTTTGAAGTTTGGTAAACATTTAGATTTAGTGGAGACAGTCTGTCTGGAAATGTATTCATTCATGAACTGGCACGAACCTCCACGAACAACTGGAAAGTTTGTGGAAAGTTCATGCCAGTCGACCTGCCACGAACTTCACTTTGTGAACCAAAATTCATCACAGACTTTAATTTGTGAGTCGGTCTGTGCCCATCCCTGTTCAGGAGCTCCCTCTTTGGACATTTTATGTGAGATACCAGACTTGGTGCCTTGTAGCTTTTGTCTTTACTTATGTTTTCCTTATGCATTTGGAAACAATATGAAGCTGCTTTACATGGAGTCAGGCCATGGGTTCATAAAGTCCAATGCTAGCAACACCTCTCCAGGATTTAGCAACACCTCTCCAGGATTCCCTGACTTGCTACCAAGTGGTTGACTATTTGCTTTGAATGCAGAAGGTCCCAGGTTCAATCTGCCTGAGATCATGGGGTGCTGCTGCCAGGCAGAGTAGACAGTAATCATAGAATCATAGGTTGGAAGGGACCTTAATAAACGAATGGTCTGACTCAGTTAAAGAACAACAGTGACAGGCTGAGGTTCCGGTTGTCAGGAATTCAAGATACGTTTCTGGAGCAATAATTGTATATTTGGAGGGAAATATCTGACTAGTCAGAGAGACATGGGGGTGGATGTCCTCACAGGTTTTTAGCTAAGCTGAACATAATAATTTGTCTTGTATATATGTGCTTACAGTGTTGTACTTGACAGTTTAATCCTTAACAGAGTTACACCCTTCTAAACCCGTTTATTTCAATGGATTTAGAAGAGTGTAAATGATTTAAACATTCCTACATAGGTCTCATAGTCTATTTATGTCAGAAAAAGTGTAAATCATAGAATCAGAGTTGGAATGGACCTCCAATGTCATCTATTCCAACCCCCTGAACAATGCAGGAAATTCACAAATACCTCCCCCCACCCCCAGTGTCCACTGTTCCATGCCCAGAAGATGACAAAAACCTCCAGGATCCTTGACCAAACTGGCCTGGAGAAAAATTGCTTTCAGACTCCAAAGTGGCGATAAGCTGTCAGAGTCCCGCAGCAATCAGTTCCCAGCAACTCCCATACAGAAGAGTGAAGTTTATTGAGTACAGTAAAGGCAGGTCATCTGTGCATACATTCTGTGTTAGAACTGATTGGAAGTGCGTGCAGTGGGGAGCAATGTTCCCTCTAAGCTATGGAGTCTTGTGAGCAAAAAATCTACTTTGTGAGCTACTGGCATTAAAGTTGTGAGTGAGCAATTTGGCTGCTGCATAAATTAGTTTGCTCTGGAGCCATGCTTCCTGAGCTGAGATAAAAATGTGTGAGCCGGAGGCTAAAAAACTGTGAGCTAGCTCACACTGACTCAGCTTAGAGGGAACACTGGTGGGGAGTTATACATAATTCAAAGGGGTCCCCCTGATGGACCTGGGCCAATCAGGGAACAAGCAAAAGCCTGCCTAACTTAATGGGTCTACGTTCTCAGAGAAAGCAGCAGCAAGGTACCAAGGTCACTGGCCTAGGCTAGAAGATAAGACGAGTCAGGCATAAACGAAAGATTCCATTACAGTAACATACCATCCAGCACCTCTCCCCCCCCCCCACCAGCTGTGGCAGCACCTTAGCTGACATTCTGCCTCCCCGAAGACACCTCCCCACCAGGCTTCCCCGGGTACATTTTATGAAAGGCATGAATTGGTTTAGGTGTATTGACATGACATTCATCCACCCATTCATTGTGAGAGGGGTCAAAGTCTTTCCATTGGACAAGATACAATACACGGCCACGTTTGACTTTGGAGTCCAATATTTAGGCGACTTCGTGATGGGATTCACCATTCACCATCAGTGGAGGAGGGGCTGGAGGTCAAGGTCTCCATGCATTTGGCCCTGGGTCCCATGTGAGCAAACTGAAATGAAAAATAGCATGCACGTCCTTAAGAGATTTAGGCAAGTCAAGTACAACAGTCACATCATTGATTTTGCGCGGCACCCTGAAGGGCCCGATGTATCTCCAGCCTAACTTTCTGTGAGGCTGGAGACCCTTCAGGTTTTTGGTAGATAGATACACTGTATCCCCAGGCTGTACATTCCATTCCGGGGCTCTGCCTGTCAGCCTGAGCCTTATAGTCCACCTTAGCCTTGTTCAGAGTCTTTTGGATTTCATCCCAGTGATCCCTTAGTCTTTGCCACTATGCTTGGAGATCCCCTAAAGGGGGGCTGGGAGTCCCTACTATGGAGAGAGGGGCCCCTTCATAGCGATGCAAAGCCTCGAAGGGGGATAGTCCAGTGGAACTGTGGACAGAGTTAAACCTGCTGCTTTGCACCTTTTACAGCAGGTCCCAGCCTTTTCCTGCCGACTGGGGGTTCTTGTCTCTGCTGGAGGAGGTGCCGTCCGGTGGTGTGCCCAACTGGAGGGCTCGTGGGTGCTTGGGGTGTGCTCCTCCGCCCTTCGTGGGGGTCTCTGCACTCTTTCGTTCCAATGCTTTGGCCCCAGGGGGTGCAATAACTGTGGGGCAGAAGCCTGCATAGTGGCCCGGCTCAGCTGTTGATCCTGTAGGGGCTCCTTCGGCTTGAGGCGCTGGATCTTTGCTCTTCCTCCTGGTGTCTTCAGAGCTGGCTTGGGTGTGCACATCCAGATCATCTGGAGGCAATTCTCGGCATCTCCAGCTTCCCTCACCCAGGTGGCCAGCGTCACGGGATTCATGCTGCGAAGCACCATCTCCAAGATCTGATTATTTAGCCCCAGGTGATAGTGCTCCACGAGCACGGCTTCAGGCCATCCTTGGATCTTGGCAGCGTACATCTTGAACTCGTCTGAATACTCCCGCACTGACAAGGCACCTTGCTTCAGGGCTCTTAGATTCGTGCATGCTCTGCTTCCATAGGATCTTCATACTGCCTTCTCAGTGGCCACATAAAAGCTTGCACTTCTTGGAGTTTGGGACCCTGCAAATTGTGCATTCTGACGTACCAGTCAGCCGCCCGCTCCCTGACCCAATATAATCCACTCAGTGTTCATCCAACGGGAAGGTATGGCCCCAGTCCCAAAGGAATTTACGCACTTGTAACAAGAAAAAGGCAAGCTTCTCTGGGTTGCCATCAAATGTAGCATCCAGCAATTCTCATGGATGCTCGGGTCCCGGAGCAGGTGTGACAGCGGGTCTGCCTGGCTGCTGGCCAGGGGGCCCAGCTGGGGTGGCCGAACTGGCAGGGGCTGGCAGACCGGCAGGGGCTGGCTGTTGACCTGGGGGCACAGGCCCTCAAGGTGCTTGGCCGACCGGGGGAACCGCTGACCTTGCGAGGCGCTACAGCCGTAGCTTGTGTTGCACTGTTGCATCTGGACACTATACTTCTGTTGATATAGCCCAAAATTGCATTTGGCTTTTTAATTACCACATCACACTACTGATGCATGTTCAGTGTATGGTCTACTGTCAGCTATGCTGCCATGGGGATTGGGATGTTCTGTCAGTGTCTGTGTAAATTGCTTTCGCATACCTCTCTCTGCTTTGCGCTGAAATGCTTATCTCTACAGAAGCACAGGTGGTGATGTGTGTTGTCTGCCTTCCAGGCCAGCCATGGGAGCCAACCAATTCCCAGCTTCGCATAGTAATGCTTGCTGACTCTAGCCCGCGTGCGGGAGGGTGCCTAATTGGCCAGCGCAGTGGGGGGGGTGCATATGAATGCCCTATATCTTATTAGGTTCAAGTGGCAACTGCTATTCTTAACAGTGACTATGTTAATGCATCTATGGCTCTTCAATAAAAGTATAACATTTCTAAAGAAGTGTGTACTTCGTTGTTGGCTGTGGGTCCTGACATCTACTAAGACCCCTAGATTCTTTTCGCACTTACTACAGCCAAGAGAAGTCTCCCCCATCCTATAATTATGCATTTGATTTTTCCTACCTAAATGCAGAACTTCACATCTATCCCTGTTGAAATTCATTTTGTTTGTTGTAGCCTAGTTTTCCAGCCTGTCAAGATCATCCTGTATCCTGACTCTGTCTTCTACCATATTTGCTACCCCTCCCAATTTAGTATCATCTGCAAATGTAATAAGCATTCCCTCTATTCCTTTATCCAAATCATTGATAAAGATGTTGAACAAAACAGGTTCCAGGACAGATCCTTGAGGCACTCCACTTGTCAGTCCTCTCCAAGAGGATGAGGAACCTTTCACAAGCACTCTTTGGGTGCGATCTGTCAACCAGTTACAGATCCACCTCATAGGATACAAACCACATTTTACCAATTTGCCAACTAGAATATTATGTGGAACCTTATCAAAAGCCTTACTGAAATCAAGATAAACTATGCCCACAGCATTCCCCTGATCCAACAAGGTAGTAAATTTCTTGAAAAAAGAGATAAGGTTAGTCAGACATGACTTGTTCTTGAGAAAACCCATGCTGGCTCTTAGTAATCACAGTTGTCCTTTCTAAGTGCTTAAGGACAGAGTTTTTATGATTTGTTCTAAAACTTTTCCAGGTATAGACATCAAGATGACAGGTTGATAGTTAACCCGGATCCTCCTTTTCCTCCCTACTTGAAGGTGGGGACAACATTTGCCCACCTCCAATCTTCTGGCACCTCACCTGTTCTCCAAGAATTCCGCAAGTTCTTTTATTTATTTATTTATTTATTTATTATTTTTCGCATTTATACCCCACCCTCCCTGATAGGCTCAGGGCGGCTTACAGAGGCAAGGCAAAACCTTGCCATAATAAAACATAATATACATAATGATTTAAAAACATATAATAAATCTTAAAAACATCCCGAATTAAAACATGGTGCTCAATAACTTGCATAATTCCAGAGATGGCAGATCGTAGGTCCGAAGTTCCGACGGCTCAATATTAAGATGTTTCTTCAGGGCTTCATCCAAAACAAGGCGGTGGTGGTATAGTAAGGGCGGTGGCTCCTACTCAAAGGCCTGGGGGATGAGATACGTCTTACAAGACC
>NW_015168701.1:393220-427415 GCF_001447785.1 Gekko japonicus
CGGCTCCTACTCAAAGGCCTGGCGGAAGAGCTCCGTCTTACAGGCCCTGCGGAATTGCATAAGATCCCGCAGGGCCCGGAACTCCCCTGGGAGCTCATTCCACCAGGTAGGAGCCTCCACCGAAAAAGCCCTGGTCCTAGTAGCAGCCAGCTTGGTGTCCTTGGGGCCCGGGATGGCTAACAAATTTTGGGCCCCTGACCGTAGTGCTCTTGGGGGAACATACGGGGAAAGGCGGTCCCTCAGGTAGGCTGGATCCTTGTATGCATTAGTATCCTTGTATGCATTTCATCTGGCCCTGAGGACTTAGTTTCATTTAAAGAGACAAGGTGATTTTCTTTGTGATCTCTGTGCAGTCCCACACGTGGGTTGGGTGCCTGCGTATGACCTCACTGGAGAATCTTTTAGAGCTTGCGTCAGAGCCTTTTTGGCAGGCTCTCTTCCCGCTCTGGGGAGCAAGCATGCACTGCTCATGCCTGGAGCAGGTTAGAGAGCTGCCTCCTACTCAGTTCTTCTTCAACCGCCCTTGCATTCACACCTATCTTTGTCACGCCTCGCTTTGCCTCAGCTACATTCTTCAATTCTTTCGCTGTTACCGCTCTTTGTTAGTCTTTGTTTCTTCTTCTTCCTCTGAATTTTTTTAAAGGAACCTTTATTTCTTTCCTTTTAGCTAGCTCCCCCTTCCCCTCCCTCTCCCTGGTTGGGAAGGTATGTGTATGGGATGCACTCTCTTTTTTAAGGAGTGTCGCCGCTGCCCCATGAAGTTCCCGTCAAATGATGGGCACAATTTGTGTCTTCTCTGCCTTGGGGAACAGCACCACATAGAGGGTTGCCCTCATCGTGCTAAGTTCACTAAGCAGGCCCATCATAATCGTGCAGCATGTCTTAAGGCAGTCTTGCTACAAGCCTCACTTCATCCAGGAATGTCTTTGGCTGCCTCTAGATCTTCCTCGGTTCCCACTCAAAAACCGTCAAGCTCTGTGGCTCCACACAAATCATTAAGAAGCTGCATAAGCCCAAGCGGTCGGTGTCACAGCTCCTGCTGAGTTAGAACAAACAACTCCTGCTGAGTCTGAGCAAATGGCCCCAGCAGAAGATCTAAGTGCCGCTGGGGATCAGCTCACGCTGCCAGTAACACCTGCACCAGACAGGGCTGAGCTTTCAGAAGCTACAGCTGACACTTCTCCTCCTGATTCCCCTCCCCGGTTAAGGGAACAGTGCTGACGGGAGATGGCAGCTAGGCGGCGAGAGGCACGCATGCGTGGCGGACGCTCACTCATCCCCAAGTACTAGCAGGAGCTGGGACTCACCAGCAACTAGTCTCTTTGGACGAAAGCTCTGTACCCCTCGCCTGTGTTCCTGACTCCTTGTTCCTGACTGGATTCCCTCGGCTCTGTGACCTCAGCTTGAATTACTACGCTCTGACTCTGCACCTTGAACCTTGACTCCTTGGCTCCTGACTCTTTTGGACTCTGGCTCTCTGACAACTCTAAAGGTTTGTGATTTGTACTTGATTCCCAGTTGGTTTGCTTGCCTGCCTTTTGACTCTGGACTGTATTTTGACTACCCCGCTCTTGTTTAGTGTTTTGGACTTGGTTTTCCCGGCTAGCTTGCTTTACTGGCTCATGATCTTGGACTGTATCCTGACTGCCTCGCCCCTGCCTAGCCCCGCATCATGACAGTCAGAGGGTACTGAGGTGTTGACTTCGAAATCGAAGAAGTCAAGTTCAGCCGTCACTCCTTCTGCCTCAGCAATCGATCCCATTATAATTTCAGAGCTCTCAACATCAACATCAGTGGCTCGCTCTGCCTCTACTGCTGCACCACCATGTGATGATCCGCCTCCTGTACTGATGCCAGTTCTTTCTTCTCCGACTGACCACATCATACCAGGTCAGCAAGTCCCAAATCTTCACCATCTCCTTCTGCTTTGGCCTCTGCCAGGAAGCGTTGGTCGGTGTCTTGAGACTCCCTCCCTCTTTATCACCTATTGGATGAAAGAGCACATCGTTTTCAGAGTCTATCTCACTCTCCTCACTCACGCTATGACTGCATGGAGCCTAGATGCTATTTCTCCAGCTCTCACTCCCCTGCTAGACATCGTATCATTCTTCCAGTCACCGGTTCTACCCTCAATCATTGACACCCAAGCCTGATCGTCATGGTCGCGCACATTCCTGTCATGCTGCCTCTTGACCTTGTAGTCACCGTTCCGCCTCATATGCTTCTGCATATTCTCTACGTTTGGAGTCCCCTATTCCTGATGTCTCCATTCCTTGCAGTCATGCTCCTCACACCTTGTTGAGCCTTCAGGAATTGTCTACCCACACTTTGCTACTACCTGATCAGCTGGCTCTGTTCTTTCCACCTTCGTTTTCTGGATCCTTGGATATGGAGTTGGAACACTCCTACCCTGGAGATGTCGAGGTCGATGTGACCCCACAGGGGTTGATGTTGTCTGATGTCGAGGTCGATGTGACCCCACAGGGGGATGATGTTGTCTGCTCAGGATCCCTCTCCCCTACTGAGGTATCAGAAGCCTACCTTGAGCTCATTACCAGGCTGGCTACTGCTCTTCAAGTGCAGGGTGCAACAGATACTTCTGCCGTGACTGATGCTGTGCACAAGTTGGTGCAAGCAGAGTTATCTCTGTCAACCATTCTTCCACTCCTCCCTGTTCATTTGTCTTTCTTGAATGAGCCTTGGGATTGTCCTGCCTCAGTATCCCTGGGCTCCAAACACTATGATGCCCTATACAAGATCCAGGAGACTTTAGCGACATTCTTGTTCAATCATCTTCCTTCAAACTCGATGATTGTGCAGTCCTCTACTAAATCTAAACAAGCCCGTCAACTTATTTCATCAGATCGGGAGGGTCGGAAAGTCAATGCACTGGCCAAGAATATTTATGCTGTCTCCTCCATGAATACCCGCATTGACCCATATCCCTTGTACTTGGCAGCCTATGCCTTTAACATAGCCTCAGTGGTCTGACCTGTCCTGGATGCTGTGCCCAAGGATGCAAGACCAACTCTTTCTGCCACCATCTCTGGGATCGGTTCTATTTCTAGACAGCAGATAAATTTGATATGTCATTCTGTGGCCTGCTCCTCTAAGACTCTGGTCTCTAATACTTCTTTGCAGATGCGCATGGTTGCACTTGACCTCTCTTCAGCCCAATATCAAATCTAAAATTGAAGACCTTCCCTTTGACCGGGAAGGCCTTTTCCATGCCTCCATGGATGACACTTTGAAAGCTGTGGATGACAGCTGCAAGAAGGCGCACAATCTCAGAGTTTCTTCCTCGACCCCACAGTGGCCTCGATCTCAACAGTAGAAACCTTACTTCTCTAAATGCCAGCCTTTCCTGGCAGTGCCTACTCCTTGGAAATGTAAGCCTTTTGACTCGAAACCAGCATTTTTTTTTCAAAACCCAAGGCCCCATCCTTCAGTACTCCTTTTACCCCTTGGTCATCCAAGGGCCCCACTGCCTCCCTGGCTGGTTTCCTGCTTCTAATGTATTTGAAGAAAGTTTTATTGTTGGTCTTTATGTTTTTTGCTATATGCTCCTCATGTTCCCTTTTTGCCTGCCTGATCACAGACTTGCATTTTAATTGCCACAGACTTGTGTTCCATTTTATCAACCTCACTGAGACTAGCTTTCCACCGCTTAAAGGAATCCTTCTTAACTTTTACAGCTTCCATTACTTTGTTCGTTATCCACGCAGGCCCACCAAGAAACTGGCTGTCTACTGCTTCCTCCTTCCTGTTTCTGGCATTGCAGCTCCTTTCCCCCAGTCTCTCCTATTTCCTGCTTGGCAGAGGAGAGAGAGAAAGCCTTCCTTTGATTGGCTGAGGGCTCCTCCCCCTCCTCCTCTGGGGAGGGAGAGGGAGGGAAAGAAAGGAAAGAGCCTGAGAGACAGAGAAAAATGGAGTCTGGTAGCACTTTTAAGAAGACCAACAATGTTTTACTCCACTAATAAGCTTTTGTTTGCCTGCACACATTTTCAGAGGAGGAGGGGATGGGGGAAAGCTAGAGTGAGCACGCCAGAGAGAACAAGAGTCCTGTGTAAGACCAACAACTTTTTTTTCCAGGTATAAGCTTTTGTTTGCTTGCACACATCTTTAGGGGGAGGGGGGAAGCTAGATAGACCATGCCAGAGAGAAAGAGAGAGTGTTTGATTCCTCTTTCCATTTCTAACAGCGGAGGGGGAGGGACCTAACAGCATACAAAGCTAGTAAAGTTAAGGAGGCATCCAAGAGCACTCCCAAGCTCCTAACCTCTCGTGCTGGCACCAACGGAGCCCCATCGAAGGTCAGGAATGGAATCCCTACCCCCGGCCCGTTTCAACTTAGGCACAGGACCTCTGTCTTCGTCAGATTCAATTTCAGTCGATTCAGTCTAAGCCATCCAACCACAGCCTGCAGTGCCCGGTCTAGATCTTCCAGTGTAGAGTCAGACTGGCCGCCCAACAACAGATAGAGCTGGGTGTCATCCACATACTGGTGACACCAAAGCCCATGTCTTTGGGCTATCTGGGCAAGGGGACACATATAGATGTTAAATAACATTGGGGAGAGTACTGCCTCTTGGGGCATGCCACGCGACAGTGGATGCCTTCGGGACAGCTGATCCCCTAGTGCCACCCTTTGTCCCCAATCCTGGAGAAAGGATGCAAGCCATTGTAAGGCGAACACTTGAACTCAGGTGTCATCGAGGTGGTGGATCAGTAGCTGATGGTTGACTATGTTGAACACTGCCAACAGATCCAACAACAACAGCACTGCCGATTCGCCTCGAACCAGATGCCTCCGAAGGGGGATGAACCACGGCCTCCTTGAGTGACTGAATTATCATCGACCGAATTGTTCTAAATAATTGGGCTGGGCGTGAGCTCGCAGACACAAATGAGGCTGCGTAGTATTCTTTCTACTTCCCCCTGGCACAGTGGGGGGGGGGAGGGCAAGGAAGGCAGACAGTGGCTTCCTGCCTCTCCACAATAGGACACCCCAAATGCCTGTGCCAACCCTGCGGACAGGTAGTGGGGTGATGTGAAAGTCCTCTGCCTAAGACCCTGCAGAGTGCTGCCTGTCAAAGTAGATAAGACTGACCTTGACAGGCCAGTGGTCCGATTTGGTATAAGGCAGTTTTGTGTGCAATCCCTGACAATTCTTTAATATCCTGAAAGTCTTCTTTTCCCTGATGACAAGTACAATTTAGAGAGTGCATAACAATGTGACGTGTAAGAACACTGACAGTCTTGATGATTGACACTGCTTGTTTTTTGTTGTGTTTTTGTTGAGCTGGTTTTTTTAAAAAAAATGCCTCTTTTCAAAGAGGTAGAAAATTGGATTTGTAAGGCTAGCTTTGAACATCAATGTCTTCCAGTCCTTACAAGACACAGTTGTACAGAGCATTAATAGCTGAATAGGCGTTGGGGGGCAGTGGTCAGTGGTGATGGTTTCCTATCAGTACTTTGATCCCAAAGCAGACTTAGGTACCGTTTACATTTATGCACCATTAAAACTGATTAAGGTAGAGAAAAATTAAAACTGGAACAAGAAAAGCTCATGCTGCAATGTTATAGTACAGTGTATTGGGGTTGGGGAATATAAACTCATTATCTGGTCTAGCCATTGGAACATCTGAACTGGATATTTTTTGAAAAAATTCAAAATCTTCATTTTATTATTGCATGGGTTTGTTTTTAATGACCACATTCTGTTTCATGCCTTCCTCCACGAAGCTCAGGGCAGCACATATTCTTCCATTTTTATCCTCAAAAGAACCCTGTAAGCAGGGTTGCTATTTACCCATTGACAGTGGACAAACCCACTTTCTCCCCTGCCCTTGGTCAGTGGAGCATCAGGGGAAAATGGGTGTGTGTGTGTGACATCACAGGATGTAGAGACCTGGAAATGGCATGACTGCAGTAAATGACTCTAAGAATTCACCCAGTCTCTATGGTTCTTACAATAGAGATTGGGGAAATTTCTAGAAGTCTCTTGAAGCACTGACATCACACAATGCTGCAACTCCCCAATCTCCACTCCCATATGCTCTCACTGTGCCAGGCCTGCACCTTTGTGCTATTTGTGACTGTTTGTGTTATTTGTGACTGTTTTAAGTGTAGTATTTTTTATGAATTTTATGTAAGCCGCCCTGAGCCTGCCTTGGCAGGGAGGGTGGGGTTTAAATTGAATAAATAAATAAATAAACCCTAGGCTGGGCCAAAAGAGAATGACTGGCCCAGGGTCACCCTGTGACCTTCATGATCAAGTGGGTACAAACAACAATACTCCTCTTCCTCCATTACCTCTCAGCCACTGCGTGCACACTCACACATTTAAAGAAGGGAGAGAAAGAAAGAACTCACCAACCTTTAATAAAACAAAAACCTCTCTAAGTATTTATAATGGCTCGTGTTAACCTTTGCTTAACTGGAAAAATAGCAAACACTCTCTTGCTGCAGGAGAGGACTTAGGCCCCGGTCACACGGGCAGGAAAATGCGGGGGGAAAGCATGGCTGTTTGCCCCGGAGCAAAATAACGCGCGGTTGCGCTATCAGACCTCCCATAGAGGTCCCATCCAGGTCCTGTGGTTAGGGGGGAGGTGCCGATCACAGGACAATCCTGCGGCGCGGCAAAGAAGCGGCCTCTCTAGCAAAAGGCTCCGCGGTTTTAACCCCTTTCAGGGCTGCAGAGGAATGCAAACTGTGTCTTCCGTCCGGTCCCCTCCAGGAGGAGCTTCAGCCGGGCCGCCCTCCCGCCACGCCCCCCGCATCTCCCCCTCTGCTGCCCGGTGCAGAGAGTTCCTCTTGAGCAGGCCGAGCCAGGAGTGGGGGGATACGGAAAAGAGGAGGGGGCTGTGGAAGTGTGCGCATGCGCCGTTGGGTACTTGTGTGCATCCCGTGGAGACTTGAAAAAAAACCTTTTAGCGACGGGACATGGGTGGGCACCGGATGCCACGACCTATCACCGGAAACCCAATCAGGCGCCCACCCTTGCCCCGCAGTTTCCGGAAACTAGTACCTCGAAGGTACTAGTTTTTTACCCCGCATCTTCGGCGGGAAGCCTCGGGTTCGCCACGGGAGCTCTACGCTTCCCAGATGTGGTGCTGTGATCGCACCCGGAAAATCCGCCTATCTTCCGTCTCTGTAGTGTGGTTAATGCTCCGTGTGACTGCAGCCTTAGTATGATTTCAAGTCAAGCAAATGGTTAAAATAAGATTATAGATTTGTAGAGGAGCATTTGTGTAGCTGTTGTTGAAGGCCAAGAGTACAGGCATTATGCCAGATGAACGCAAAATGAGAGAAGATTAACATACCAGGTCCCCTAAAGCAAGCTGGGCATTGGGGAATCTTGTATCCCCAGAACTCCCCTCCCAGAGACCTTTGAAAGTTGCAGCCATGTAGACTAAACAAGACTGGGCTAGATGGACCACCAGTCTGGTGGTATAAGGCAGCATCATATATTCATAAGCTCTGTGCAGAATGCCACAGCTCATTGGATTGGCATGCAGAGTCAAGGTTCCGTCTCTGGCATCACCAGGAAGAAGATCTCAGGTAGTAGATGTGGGACATTTCTGCCTGAGGCCGCCAATCAGAGTGGATAATACTGAGCTAAATAGACCAATGGACCGAGTCTATGTAAAGTAGCTTCAGGTGTCCCCTTCTGTGTACCGTCTGCCTTTTTAGTACTACCAACTCACTGTCTGGACACAGCTGTGGCTTGTTCAAAACCTCACCTGCTCAGTTTCAAAGCCAAGAAAGGACCATCCTCCTTCAGCACCTCCTCTCTTGATTTCCTCCCCCACAAGCAAACACTTGAAAACCAAATCCCTTCTGTTCTCTCAGTTCTCCCATTTTGTGCCACTAGTTATCCAGATCTTACAGAAGGCTTCTTTGAATTTAGTTCGCTGTAATGTTAACAAAGGAGCTGCGGTGGCTCAAGTGGTTAAGACGCTGAACTGCAGGCTGTGGAAGGTCGGTAGTTCAGCAGTTCGAGACCCGGGTGCCGCATGACGGAGTGAGCTCCCATCTCTGGTTCCAGCTCCTGCCAACCTAGCAGTTCGAAAGCAAGACATTGCAAGTAGATAAATAGGGACCACTTCAGTGGGAAGGGAACAGCGTTCCGTGCGCCTTGGTGTTTAGTCATGCCGGCCACATGACCACGGAAACGTCTTCAGACAGCGCTGGCTCTTCGGCTTTGAAACGGAGATGAGCACCGCAACCCTAGAGTTGGATTTGACTGGCTTTCGAGCAAGGGAACCTTTACCTTTAATGTTAACAAAGAATCACAGCACTATCATGCTTTCTGCACTGAATTATTTATTGATGAAGATACCATCATCCACCTACCACAAAACTGACACCAGAGGACTGGCTACTTCTCTCTTGATAAGAAAAAGAATGCCGGCCCATCCCAAACTCCTACCCCTGGCATTTCTTAAACATGTATTTACTTGCTGTAAGAAACTTGCTTTAGAACACATTTTGGTCCTTGCATTTAATAGTAATATGCTTCCAAAACACGTCAACGTTTCACTCAAGGGTTTGGATTTTGGGATTTCCCAGTTTTGTTTCGAAATCATAAGTTAGCAATTCTCTGTTGTCTGGGATTTTTTGTTTGTTTGTTTTTCGTTTCCACATTTTGTACAGCACTCTGCACCTGTGCATGTTGCCACACCTTCACTCATTTGCATCTTTCCCCCCTCTTCTGTGTTACCAATGTGTGCATGAGCACTGATAAAACACTGGTATAGATAGGGACTCTGGGGCAAGTGACACTCTGTCTTCTTGGTGCTTGGGGGGGGGGTCAACAGTGGGAGGGCTTCTAATGTCCTGGCCCCACTGGTGGACCTCCGATGGCACTGGTATTTCTGGCCACTGTGTGACACAGAGTGTTGGGCTGGATGGGCCTTTGGCCTGATCCAACACTGGCATCTCTTATGTTCTTGTGTTCTTACTACAAAAAAGCAAAGAGAGATGATGCAACTCAATGTTTACTAGCTTTGTATGCTGAAGGTCCCATGTTCAGTCCCCATCATCTCTAGTTACAGGATCTCAGGTAGCAGGCAGTGTTCCCTCTAAGCTGAGTTAGCATGAGCTAGCTCACCGTTTTTTAGCCTCCGGCTCACACATTCTTGTCTTCGCTCAGGAAGGAGGGCTCCAGAGCAAACTGATTCATGCAGTAGCCAAATCGCTCGCTCACAACTTTAATGCCAGTAGCTCACCAAGTAGAATTTTTTGCTCACAGGACTTCATAACTTAGAGGGAACATGGGTAGCAGGTGTTGGAAAAGATCTTCTTGGGATTGTGGAGAGCCACCGCCAGTGAAGGCAGATAGTACTAAGCTAGACAGACCAATGGTCTAACTTCATGAGGGATGTAGTGTCCGCTGACCGCCACCGGAGGTCAGCGCACATACCTGAGCTTCAGCATCGGACCACAATGGGAACTAGGATTCTAGTCCCTCCAAAGGGGGAACCAATGGGACCGTGGCGGGACATTCAAACCCGCCAATGGGACCCGTGTATATAGTTGGCCTGCCGGCCGTTAGTCTTTAGTCTTGTTGTGTACCAGTAAAGCTATACTGATCGATACATCAGTCTCCATGCTTTCTTTATGCGTCTAACCCACTACACTTCAGAAGGCAACTTCATATCTTCAGTTGATGTGATTACACCTATGATAGCAGTATGATTTTTGTTTGTGCAAAAAAAAAAAGGAATCTATTTATAAAGGCCAGAATGTGTATACAGAACAGATCCTTATCTAAGTACAGCTTGAAGACTTCCTTTCAGGTCAACTCTGTAGCAAACTAGCTGCAACTGAAAGCAGCCTGTTTCGGCTGGCTCCCAGTGTTGCAATCTGCTGCAAACATGCCATAAAGCAACTTGCTGAAGATACAAAACACTGAAAACATGCAAGGGGGGTGGGAATTAAATCCAAAACATTATCTTAACAGCAGGGAGAATAATACAAAACCAGACTCCATCACCCTTGGAGGTTAAGAGCCTGCTTAAAAACGAAATGATTGCAGAGTATAAGCATAGTTATGCCATGAAATATCTCAGTCATCTTCCATGATTGCTGGGTGAGGGCCTAAAAATTCCATAGGTTTGGAGGCATAACCGCCTATGTAAAAAGAGTAATTCTTTATAAAGTAGCAGTGTTTGCTTTACTAAGCAGCTAAAATCAAAGCCAAGTGTTAAGTCGCTCACTTAACAAAGTAGTCGGAGAGTGATTCAGCAAAGATTCAGCTTTATTCTTCAACTCGAACACAACTCCAACACGGATCAACATCTGATAGCCAGAACAGCTTTTACATTGCAGCTGTCCTGCTTTTAAACTCTCCCGGCTAATGTAGCCACGCCTACTGTACAATTACCAACCAATAAGGTTGTATGCATAAGGACCAATCACGGACGTTCCCGCTCAGGGAGCTTGCTGACAAGTGATTGGTTGGTTCTTCCTGGGCTAGCAATGCAATTGGACGGATTTGGATCCTAGCCCAGGACGAAGCTTTACATGGCAATTCAATTATGTTGTTCACATGCAGTTATGCATTCAATGGCAGCTATTGAATACATTACACAAAGTTTGTAAAAATTAAAGCAATAAAATGCCAGTGGCATCACTTGCGATAGCATCCCATCCCTATGGTCCCAGAGCATGACTGAAAAGCAGAAAGGGCAGCTTTGCTGAGGCTCAGCGGATGTGTGTATGACTGGTGCCCAGATAGGAAACCGTGGTGTATTTATTGTATATACTGCAATGGAAGAGTGTGTTCCCCCCCACCTCTGATATTTGTGTGTGCTGGTTTAATCTCCTACAGTGAAGTCCCTGCTCAATTAACTTTGTTAGTTAGAATTGCACAATGCATTAACTTGCTTGTCCTGAATCCAGTTGCTCCCCTCCCTGTATCTCCTGGCTAATAAATGGAAGTTGTTTAGAACATACCTATCTCTGCTGTGTGAATTTAAGAGCAAAAACTTGAGAGAGTACCCTGTTCCTGAGTTGCAAGCAAAAGGAACTCACCAGAAACCATCTATGAATGTTGCATTTACTCCACAATGGGAAGAGAGATTCACATCTTTATTTATATCCTCCTATCTGGCTTTCAACCTTCTCCAGAAGCATTTTGCTAACACAAATAGAAACTGAGATGAAAAAGGAAGATCATGGAGTGCTACAATCTCCTTCTTGGTTGGGACAGAACCGTCCAAATGTCCTTTTGTATTGTGAATACTTGTACTGCTTTCCATCTCTTTTACCTTTGCCTAAAACCTAGCAATCTCTGCACTTCAAATTAAGGAAAGGGGTAATGGCTGCTAGACAAAGGATTGAGCATGGCTGCAGGTACACAGAGAGGGAAAACAGGCACACCTGCTGTCTAGTGATGTAAGCAGGGCTATTTTTGGACAGGAACGCACAGGAACGGAGTTCCGGCTGGCTACCAAGTTGGCCACGCCCAGCTGGAACTCATTAGCATAATAGGCCAGACCCAACAGCAGAAACGCATTAGGATTGGCTACATTAGGGGTGTGTGGCCTAACATGCAAAGGAGTTCCTGCTACAAAAAAGGCCCTGGGTTTTGACAACAAACAAGGTAAACAGAACAACAAGCAAAAGGTGGGTGTGGCTGGATAACCACACTTCTGGTAACATGGGGGTGCGGCCTAATGTGCTAATGAGCTGTGCTGTCAGGGGTGTGGCCCAATATGCTAATGAGTTCATGCTGTTGGGTGTGGCCTATTATGCTAATGAGTTCCTGCTGGGCTTTTTCTACAAAAACAGCCCTGGATGTAAGTAAGGAGAGAATTTGGGGAAGCAGGGGCAGAGGGGAGGGGAGAAGGGGAGAAGCAAGGGAAGACAGTGGAATCTGAGGAAACTAGGATAGGGTAAAGCTTGCTGGGAAGGGAGGTTGAAGCTAACAGTTGGCCAATCTGAACAGTTTTCATCTTCAAGTTTACATACAAATCCCCACAATTTGATGAACATCATGTTATATCTAAGGATTGTGTGGCTACTGTATAGAGGTGAGCGAATGTTCCCAATTTTGTTCCTTTTTATATTCACATTTATTTTTGATGCCTATTTCATTTTCATCGGCTTTTTACCTTTGCTAGTGTTGTGTATGCTTTATGGAAGGGGGGGATTTAATACATGAGTTATATGTTTCAGAGGGCGACTGTATTGGTCTGCAGTAGAAGAGCTAGATTCAAGCCCGGTAGTATCTTAGAGTCCAACAAGGTCTTGGGGATATGAGCTTTTGGGGAGCTCTGACTCTCGAAATCTCATAACCTGACAATCTTGCTGGTCTCTGAGGAGCTACTGAACTCCAAACTAGATGATCTATCTGGTATTTATGTGTACAGTCTACGTATAATGCACCTATAATGCAAAGTTTGAGTTCAGTGGGACCTTTAAGACCAACCAAGTTTAAACTTTGAAGGGCTGCCTGGAAATCATGGTTTGAAACTTGGGAGGCACATGTGAGCAGATCCTCTTCTTCATCCTTTCTGTGCTGTAAACCACCCTTCCACTGTCAACTTAAACGCAGTCTCTAGGGATTACAACTGCAAAAATACAAACCCCTGTTAATTCTAAGCTGGCCACCCTTAAGGATTGGCAGAACCTACTCCTCTGACCCCTCTTCCCTTTAAGCACATAGCTATGACAATTCAGGGCTCTTTTTGTGGAAAAAGCCCAGCAGGAACTCATTAGCATAATAGGCCACACCCAACAGCAGAAACTCATTATTAGGCCACACCCCTGACAGCACAGCTTATTGGCATTATAGGCCACATCCCCATGTTACCAGAAGTGTGCTCATCCAGCCACACTCACCTTTTGCTTCTTATTCTGTTGACCTTGTTTGTTGTCAAAACCAGGGCTTTTTTTGTAGCAGGAACTCCTTTGAATGTTAGGCCACACACCCCTAATATAGCCAATCCTAATGAGTTTCTGCTGTTGGGTGTGGCCTATTATGCTAATGAGTTCCTGCTGGGTGTGGCCAACTCAGGAGCCAGCCAGAACTCAGTTCCTGTGCGTTCCTGCCCAAAAATAGCCCTGGCTATGCTCACAATCTGGGATTGGTCCCCCTGCATGCCTTGACCTGGATAGCTCAGACTAGCCCGATATTGTCAGATCTCAGAAGCTAAGCAGGGTTGGCCACGGTTAGTACTTGGATGGGAGACCACTCTGGAAGTCCAGGGTTGCTATGCAGAGGCAGGGAATGGCAAAGCACCTCCGTTCATCTCTTGCCTTGACTTGGATCGCCTTCACTGGCTCAGCCTCATCAGATCTCAGAAGCTAAGCAGGATCAGGCCTAGTTAGCACTTGGATGGGAGACCACCAAAGAAGTCCAGGGTCGCTACACAGAGGCAATCAATGGCAAACCGCCTCTGTCTGTCTCTTTCCTTGAAAACTCTCTGAGCTCACCATAAGGCGGCTGTGCCTTGACAGCGATACACACATGTAATTCAAGTACAACCTGGGTGTAACAAAAAGTCCTCTGCAAGCCAGAAGGCATCTTGGATGTGCAGAAATGGGTGGGGCAGGTGAGTAGAATACAGTTTGCTTACCACTTTTGAAGGGCACATTGATTGCTTCTTATAATGTTTCCCGTTTTAAGAAACATGTTCTTGTGTTTTGTGGGGCATAAACTTTGTTGGTCTTAAAGGTGTCACTGCACTCAGCCTTTGTACTGTTGCTTCAGACTAACAAGGTGTCAGGTCTTGGGTCCAAGTACTCTCTCGACACTCTCATGGTAGCAAGATTTACAGATCATTCAAGCGCATACAGAGTTTGTGTTGGAACTGCGGGCCCCAGGCTAGGGCGAAACCTGTACAGAGTGTAGGACCACCCCTGGGTCCCCCCAGTGCCCAATCATCAATCCTTACACAGCCCGCCAAAGCTTCAAGCTCAGTCTCATAGCCGCCCCGCCAGCACCTGTAAACTAACCCTTACGTTATCTATGCTGCAAGGTCATGCAGACCGGCTACAAGCACTAGGCCAGTGAAGCAGAGATTCACACACACACTCATTCCCAAAGAATGCAAATAAACGATTGGAAGGGAAGAAAGGAGTTAACCCTTTCTCCCTTTCTCCCTTTCTCACAATACAAGAACTCATGGGCACTCCATGAAATTGCTGAGCGGTCGGGTTAGAACGGATAAAAGGAAGTACTTCTTCACCCAAAGAGTGATTCACACATGGAATTCACTGCCACAGGAGGTGGTGGTTTGGGAATGAGGATGAAGCAGGAGGGTAAGTAGCCGGGCCTTCTGACACACTTCCGGTGATGTCAGGGGGTGTGGCCTTCTGTCACTTCCGGTGATGTCAGGGGGCGTGGCATATGCAAATAAGTTATGCTAATGAGTTATGCTAATGAGCTCCGGCAGCTCTTTTTCTACAACAAGACCCCTGTTCTTAACCCTTGATGTAACAGAACAGTAGCATCAGTAGACAACAATACATGACAAGTGAGGCATGGGCTTGACACAAGGCTACCCACCTGAATACATCTTTAATGCATTACATTTATTGATGATACACAGACAATTTGAAAATTCCATGTGCAAAACTAGCGAGAAAATTAAGAATTTGTTTTCAGCGTGATTTCACTTCAGGGTCTGGTCATCCAAGGGAGAAACAAAATGAAACTGGGGATTTTCAGGTCAAAACAGCTGGGATGAGGCATTCTTGATTGTACTACTGCAGGGGCCCCTGAATGTACTAAGCTTCTAGGTACATTGGGTATTTTGAGCAAGGGTGGCAGGCACCACCACAACACGGTTGTCTTGGAGGTGGGATTAATCACAAAATGGTTGCCATTGGCAGTCTGGTTGCCAGCTCCGGGTTGGGAAATACATGGAGATTTTGGGAATGGAGCCTGCGGAAGGCAGGGGGAGGGGAGGGGAGGGGAGGGACTTCAATGGGGTATAATGCCATAGAATCCACCTTTCAAAGTGGTCTTTTTCTCCAGAGGGAACTCTTCTCTGTCACTTGGAGATCAGTTGTAATCCCACAGGTTCTCCAGCCACCACCTGGAGGTTGACAACCCTAATGGGCAGCTATCACAAGACATTAAGAGGTTCTGCTCTAAACACTCTCCTGAGATGGGGACAGTGGGTGCTTCCTGCGATCCTAAAGGTGATGCCTCCTGGAATCTTCTGAACATGGTAATCAACCTCAAGGTGGAACCTGAATTTCTCCCAGAATTACAACTAATCCTCAGACTACATAAATCAGTTCCTGAGAGAAAAAGGCAGCTACGCTCTGAAGAAGAGACACATTGAGAAATTAGGAGGTGGGCACCCTGTTGAGGATCACTGCTCTAAGGGAGTTTCTGCACTAACAGCTCACTGTCGAGCCTTTGAATCTTCTGAACATGGTAATCAACCTCAGGGTGGAACCTGGATTACTCCCAGAATTACAACTAATCCTCAGACTCAGAGATAGTTCCTGAGAGAAAAAGGCAGCTATGCTTTGAAGAAGAGACACTTTGAGAAATTAAGAAGTGGGCACCCTGTTGAGGATCACTGCTCTAAGGGAGTTTCTGCACTAACAGCTCACTGTCGAGCCTTTAAAGTTAACTTTGTGTTTTGTATCCCTGCCCTCTGCAGTATTCTTTTTTTTCCAGTTTGTTTTTGTGTATGCATTCTGCATCTGCAACCAAAACCCACAATTATTATTATTATTTTTGCTTAATTGCGGTTAAAGTCACCTTTGACCTGTGGAGGGGATGTCCAATTGCTACCGACTTTTAGAGGGAACATTGCTTGTGACCTGTGGAGGGGGCATCCAATTACCACCAACTTGGCCAAGGGTGTATGCAAGAGATGGGGCACACTGCACCCTCCCCTTTCTCTCCTCTCCTCCCCACTCTCCTCCTTTGCCTAGGCCCTAGGTGCTACTGGGCTACTCCAAGCATGCATGACCCACAGAAGGATGCTGGTTGGTTGGCTGGTTGGCTGGTCTGTCGGGAGGGGTGACATCCCAAGGGTTTTAATTTAAAACAAAAACAAAAACAAATGGATCTTCAAGCCTCTTCCACTGTTTCCAGTGGGCAATCCTGCCATTCCTTTTAAAACATCCCCCTACAAGTTGCGTACAGATTGGCTTTGGGGAAGGGGGAAAAGATCCCTCCCTAGGGTCCAATGGGCAAGGGATGGAGGAGTGTGTCAAATGCCCACCCACCCCGCAAGCTAGAAGTATCAAACTCACAGAGGGCCTCCCCAGGCTGCCCTTCTACCTGCCCTCCAAGTTGTGTGCAGATTGGCTTTGGGGAAGGGGGAAAAGATCCCCCCTTGGGTCCAGTGGGCAAAGGACCCCAGCCCTTCCCCTGCTGGGGAGGGGGGCAAACACATATCAAGAGTCCTGCTAGAGTTATATTTTGGGGGGCCATTTTCCCTAAAAAAAAAACCTATGTAGTTGAGCTGCTTACGTGAGATTGCACAAGGTAGGGATTAATGCCTAAGACAAACCTACCACCCAGGATTGATAAGTGCAGTAAATGTGGAGTTAGAATCATGTTTGGAGGCAGAGCAAGTTTAAATATGTAATAATATAGAATTATTATAATCAACAACATAGCAAAAAGGGGAACGTCTGGTTATGAGCCCTGAGATCTGTGAACAAATGGGAGGATACATTCCTGTTACTGATAACAGCCCTACACAATACAATTTTAAATCCTGCTTTGGAAATTGTAACGGACCATTATCTACTTTCCACGCTTTAATTAAAAAGGGAAGGCAAGCCTTTAACTGCACCTGTATGTTATATAAAGCACTCAGATGCCAATTATGCAGGAGACAGATGGAGACAGGTAAAGTGTGCCGAGCCAAATTTTACAACATGGGCTCTTTCAAAAGCAATTTAATTCACCTGCAGGAGGAAAAACATCTCTTTAAGACAGGGAATGTATTCGCCACACTGAAAAGAATCCCCAAATACAAGGCTGTTAAACAAATGATGTCCTGATACGGTGACAATTGGAGAATACAATTCATTGTAGGCCCAGAACCAAACTGAGAGTGCTATTTTACAAAGACCAGTTTGTTCAGGTAGGGAGTTCAGAGCTGAACTATTAGGGAGGGGATTCTCCCAGCTCCCTGCCTTTTGCTCTATGCAGAGTTCCACTCGTCTAAATCACAGTCTTACTGAATTTCTGTGATCTACTGTTTGTTACAGTGTTTGTTTCCTTCTGTTGGGTGATTATTTTACCCTCACAATATCTCATTTTTTTCCAAGTGGCCTGTTGTCAGGCAGAATGGCAGCATACAGATGCATCAAATATATGAATAGAATACTATAAGTAAAATACCATAAGTATTTAATCGAAAAGATGTTCACCATGCAGTCTCGATTCAGATGAATCATTATATAATCGAACTGCAGAACGTATATAAATATGACAAACCATCAATAACAAATCTTTTTATAAAGAAGTTGGCAGCCCAGTCTTTTCAGAGGTAACCGCCCCCAACCACACACACTCATTTCAGTGGGGCTTAATCCCAAAGTAAGTGTGCACAGGATTATACTATCCAGTACCTTTTCGAGCTGTGGTGGCTCAAGTGGTTAAGACGCTGAACTGCAGGCTGTGGAAGGTCGGTAGTTCAGCAGTTCGAGACCCGAGTGTGCCGCATGACGGTGTGAGCTCCTGTCTCTAGTTCCAGCTCCTGCCAACCTAGCAGTTCGAAAGCAAGAAATTGCAAGTAGATAAATAGGGACCACTTCGGTGGGAAGGGAACAGCGTTCCGTGCGCCTTGGTGTTTGGTCATGCCGGCCACATGACCACGGAAACGTCTTCGGACAGCGCTGGCTCTTCGGCTTTGAAATGGAGATGAGCACCGCAACCCTAGAGTCGGACTCGACTGGCTTTCGAGCAAGGGAACCTTTACCTTTACCTTACCTTCTTAATCCTTTCTTAATCTAAGGAGCTCAGAGTGGCCAACATGTTTTCCCTTCCCCATCTCATCCTCACAACTAGGTGAGGCTGAGTGTGACTGGGTGGCACAACGTCACCCAGAGAGCTTCACAGCAGAGTGGAGATTTGAAAGCTCACCCAGATCTTGGTCTGACACTCTAACGACTACATTGCACAGACTTTTCAGCCTTTCTAACCCAAAGGAATTTTGTCGAGCTTAAGGCCGAGAGACATGTTTGATTGATAAAAATATTTTTAATCTGTTGTTTTAACCAATTACATTTTGAGATATGTCTTTTGGCTGCCAGAAGTAAGCACGGTCTGCATCACAGAATCTTCTTATGAACCCTATTTTAGAAGTGAATGTTGTTCCCATCTGGAAGGATGTCTTTTTTTAGCCAACATGGCTGTCTATTTATACATTCCCGTCTGACAATTGTATGTTTTATTTTGAACACTTTTCCTCTGCTGGTAGCTAATGCTGTTTTTCATCTCCCTTCCCCCTTCCCAGCTGACAAGGTCAACGATGATTTCTACTCAAAACGGAGACATCTCGCAGAGCTGGCGGCAAAAGGGAGCCTGCCCCTCCATCCGGTTCATGTTGAGGAGGATCGGCCGTACATTCTTGAGGGTGGCACGATGAAACAAAATGGGCAGAAGTCCAAAGCCACAAAGCCACATATGCACCCCTTAGCGTACAAAACCTGGGACCCTAGTGACCAGTCCCTCCGCCGGCAGGCCTATGCAACCAAAGGGAGAAACCTTGGAGGAGACCCAGCCGTGAGTGACCCGCTGACCACACGAAGTCAGCATTACTTACCCACACAGCCATACTTCATCACTAACAGTAAGACAGAGGTGACTGTTTGAGATCACTGTCCTTTTTCTTTTTTTAAAAAAAGATCTGTTTGGGAAAAAAACAAAAAACAAAACCCAAGTGGAACAGGCAAAAAAAAATATTAAAAATGAGAAACAAGAAGAGGAGTTGGACATTCCTGGTCAAGATAACCAGCTCGGATCAAAGATTGGGTTAGCGCTTATACAGCAATACACAGAAGGTTGTTTAAACTCATTTATATTTTACACTGGAAATCTACCCCTTGGGACTAACCTCTCTCTCTTCTCTTTTTGTTAATTTTTACTCCAAAATTCAAATCCATGATGAGAAGTAGCACAAGTTAGAGACACCCTACATCAGCTTAAGAAGACAAACTCTTTCTGCCGTGTTGCTGCCTTGAGGCAGCCGGACAAAGAGATGGAACAGTATACTGAAATACATCGTCGTGGTCAGGAATCTTTTTGTACAAATTTTAAGATCAGTCCTATTAACTTAAACCTGTGATTTGAAAGGGGAAAAAAAAGTGAATCAAAAGAGCAAAACCACCTTGGTAAAAACCTAATGTTGAGTGTTATGTTTTCATATCATCAGTACAAAAGCAAGCAAAGCAAAAAATATTCATACTGAAATAAGGAAGGGGGGGGAAGAGTCTCGGATGAAACCTACGAAGACTGTTATAATGAAAGCAGGCGGAGACTTTCTCCTTAGTGGAAAGTGCCGAAGGGTTTGTTTTGTTTCAGTTGTCTCTTACATTTTTCAGGCCCTCCAAAATATAAAAGGCGGAAGAGTTGGGTCCGCATGGCACTCCTCATTCCCCTCACTCTCTTCCAAATCACTCCTTTTTCCTCCTGAGCGCACCATATAGCGATTTTGTGCTGCAGCTTGTTCGGAATTTCCTTTCCCTTCGCCTCCCCACCCCGTTTTCAATTATTTGGACAGAAGATCACTTAGCGTGGGTGGTGCCTTTACTGTGTTACTAATGTTGAATACTGTCTTGTTTTCAAGTGAAATTTGTATCCGTTTTAGGGGTTCTTTCCTCACGTAGGGGGGGTCCCTATTTAACACCCTCCTGTTCATTTTGCTGCCCTCAATCTCAACAGATCACGTTTCACCGATCAATGTAGTGTTTGCAAGGTCAGAAAAATCAAATAGTTGCCCTCCCTTCCTCTCTGCTCAAGCCGTTTCCCCCACTAAGACAGGCTTTTGCTGCCAAAAATTTTCCTTGGAGCCTCTCATTGCCACTCTTTGCATTTATAGCACTGCTCCTTTGTGACTCGTTTCAGCTCTTTCTCTTGCCCTTCCCTTTTGTTGGTATCCCCCGTTTCGTAAGAACATTTGGTGTGATTATGTGATGCCATGACCCTTGAACAGTAGCCTGTATTTATTTTCTCCAGTCTGTCACATCCTCATCCTGCCCTCCCAGCGGGGATCTCAGGGAGGCTCACGTGGCTCTCTTCTCCTCGGTAGGTAAGTTAGGCTGGAAGACAGCAACTGGCACAAGGTGAGGTTCGTAGCCGAGCAAGGGTCTGAACTCAGATCTCACTAGGCTCAATATGAATGATCTAACCAGGGGTCATTTCGCAGAAAAAGAGCTAGGGGAACTCATTAGCATAACTCATTAGCATATGCCACACACCCTGACATCAGGGGCCCGGCGGTGGACCTGCAAGGCCAGTGGGAGTGCGAGGAAGCCCCGCCAAGGCCCTCCCTGGCCCCAGGCAGGCAGGGGTGAGGAGAGGCGGGGAGGAAGCAACTTACCCTCCCTCTTCTCCTGCCTCCTCCTGGCTGAATGAGGGCTGGAAGCGGGGTGGCCGGAAGCAGGGGGCGGGGCTTCATCATGTGCCCCGCCCCCCTGCACCTCACTCGGGGGAACTGCGATCCCCCGCGTTCCCCCCCGAAATGACCTCTGGATCTAACTTGTTCTCAAGAACTGAAACAGGAGTCCAGTGGCACCTTTAAGCAGGGCTATTTTTGGGCAGGAACGCACAGGAACGGAGTTCCGGCTGGCTTCAGAGTTGGCCACGCCCACTACAGCCAAAACCTCTGTGTGGGAGGCTACAGAGGGAAGGCTTGGAGAGTGACACACACACCCCCGGCGACTCCGAGGCCAGCAGGCCAGGGGGTTCCTGGAAGGATTAAATGCCTCCCCGTGCCTTCCCCGGCCTGTCCAAGGGTTGGCTTTTCCGGGGTCCCCGGGGTGCCCAGACAAGCCAAGGGAAGGCATGGGGTGTGTGGCCTAATATGCTAATGTGTTTCTGCTGTTGGGTGTGGCCTATTATGCTAATGAGTTCCTGCTGGGCCTTTTTCTACCAAAAAAGCCCTGCCTTTAAGACCAACAAAGTTTTATTCAAAGTATAAGCTTTTGTGTGCAAACACACTTCGTCAGACACAATGAAAAGAAATCTTCTCAAGCCCAACTTACAGGGGGGGAAAGGATGGGGGGGCAGCCGTTAGGAAGGGCCAGTCGTAGCCAAGGTACATAAGTAGGGCTGAAGCTGGAATTTAAGCCCTACTCATGCATCTTGCCCCCCACCCTCTTTTTCCTGTAAGTAGGGCTTGAGGAAATTAATTCAACTGTTCGTTCCTAATTATGATCATTTGACCAATCATATACACAATTTTACAATTAAAAATTCAAAGTTTACAGCATACCAAATGGAAATTATTTAAAATTCAAAAACCTAATTACAATATGCTTGAGGAGATTTCATTTCATTGTGTCTGATGAAGTATGCACACACACAAAAGCCTACATTTATAATTGCCATCATTAAGTGATTGTCATGTCTGAGAAAAACATCATTTCTATGGGCCTGGTACATCCCTTATGATCCAATTCCGTTCATCCTAATCTCACAAACCATGAGGGCGATGTTTATTTCTGAAATTACACAAGTCCCATTACCGTGGAGATTATTTTGTAGCCGGAACAGCCTCTTGCTTCGGCAAAGAAATGGGATAATGTATAGCTGTATTCCAAAATGACGTAACCTCACCCCAAACCTCCTAAAAATCCAATTTCGGCATTGACCTCTGCAGAACACTCAGTTCTGGGAAATTCAGTCCATGGGATTTTGGTGGCAGGTCCTGATCATTACTTCTTGGGTAGAGGTGACATCAGGTTCTTCTGTGCTGATGTGAGTGCTCTGTCATAGGCATAACCCCCACCTCAGCACACTGCAATTCAAGTCATTTAGGGGACCTGGCCTGTACCTGAGGTCTTCCTTGTACAATCATCCAGTCATGTGGAAGACACAGGAAAAGGCCGGTCCATGTTGGCAAGCAGCACACTAGCAGTGTCCATGCCCTGCCATGTGCAAGATCTGGTTTCTGGCACACCAACACAGATGCTCAGAAAATGGCATTTATGCCAGCTCAAGTGGTTAAGACGCTGAACTGCAGGCTGTGGAAGGTCGGCAGTTCAGCAGTTCGAGACCCGAGTGTGCCGCATGACGGAGTGAGCTCCCGTCTCTAGTTCCAGCTCCTGCCAACCTAGCAGTTCGAAAGCAAGAAATTGCAAGTAGATAAATAGGGACCACTTCGGTGGGAAGGCAACAGCGTTTCGTGCGCCTTGGTGTTTAGTCATGTTGGCCACATGACCACGGAGACGTCTTCAGACAGCGTTGGCTCTTTGGCTTGGAAACGGAGATGAGCACCGCAACCTTAGAGTCGGATTTGACTGGCTTTCGGGCAAGGGAACCTTTACCTTTACCCTATGACAAAAACATTTGGTAACACGGTGGGCACCCAGACTAAAAGTCATGCTGGAGTTGATTCTCAGTTGATATCACCATTTGTAATTTGGCTGTATGTGTGCCCTGTCCTGTGCATGCAGGACTGGGCTTCTGCCACATCGATGTGTTAGATTCCATGGATCTGCTCTGATACCAGTGGCTGTAATGACAAGCCAGATGCTGCATGTAACAATGTATACCCACAGCGGGCTCACGAGAGGCCGGAGAAACCAGAAACCAACACAAGCTAAGACATTCCCTGCAGGTCTGTTGTGCCCAGATGAAGTGGTTGATCCCGTGGCAATATGCAGCAATAGCTACTTTCTTATCGACACCAAGAAGAAACGCCAGCTCAGATTTTTTTTAAAAAGATCAGTAACCCTACCCTTAAGAGTAATCTGAATTTATTCTTACTAACATGATTGTCCAAAACATTTCCATTCTCCGCTTTTAAGTTCTGCATTCTCCAGAATTAAACTGTGACCCAGGTTTCTGAACGTCTATTTCACAAGACATGACATTGTTTTGATGTGCTAAGTTGTTTAAGTAGATATGGGAAAATCCAAAGTGTGAAGGAGTGCTTTCTTCAGCAGATTCAGACTGGTTTTTGCTTTTGCCCGAATGACGCATAAGCAGGGGAGGTTAAAGGAGGGAGCTAATTTCATCCATTTGTAAATGATCAGCATGTTGGAGGCATTTCAGATGTAATGGTACTATTCTACTAACACTTTGCATTCATGTGGTCCTTCGGAGTGCTCAAAGCATTCCTTCATTATCTGTAATCTTTACATCCCACCCTCTAAGGTAATCAGTTTTATTGCCCCCATAGTGCAGATGGGAGGGGCTGAGAAAGCGGCTTTCCTAAGGCCACCTAGTGAGTTCATGATAGGTGTGAGATTCAAACTTGGGACTTCCTGATTCATCATTTAGTCCTTATTCTACACCAGCTCTCAAATGTAAAGGGATCAGGTCTAAATCCAATTTGCACATAAAGATACAGAACAGAGATGCAACATTTTTCTTTTGCTACAGGTTATGCCATGAAATTAGATAATGTTTCACAGTGGCATACCAGTGGGCAAATTGACATTCCCAGACCATAAGCAACACAGTGTTAAGCCATGCACTTAAGCCCATTGATTCCAGCGGGCTTAGATGTGCTTAACTCTGGGTTCAATTGTTACCCCTGTTTTCTATGGAGATTAGTCTGGGGAAATAAAGTGTGCAAACCTTCCAAAAGCTTTCATGGTGAACTTCTTTTAAAGATTTAGGGGGGGAAAGGTGCAGGTATGGGGGGGATCACAGAGTATAGTTATCTATATTGGCATGTAATCTCTCTAGTTGATATTTGACCATTGCTAACTGACTTCCCCAGTTAACTGGTTACCTGTCTTGGGCTGCTACGGGTATTTCCCAAAAGTTCCTAGCCCATTAAACGCATGTTTGCTGAGACAGATAAGGTAACAGTGGTTGAATTGTTTCCTTTGCTTCAGAGAATAAGTAACAGATGGGTTCCTGCAAAATCAGACCCAACTGGTCCACTGAACATGACACCGAAGTGGGCTGCTAAAACATGTGATCATCAAAGAGGTCTAGAAGGAACAGACAAATCCCAGGGAGGGGGGCACCTACTCTCACAGAACTCCCCCCCCCCCCCCCGACGCTGCCTCCATGTAGTTCCTTTTCGGTCATTTCACCAGGGCTATTTTTGGGCAGGAACGCACAGGAACGGAGTTCCGGCTGGCTCCCAAGTTGGCCACGCCCAGCAGGAACTCATTAGCATAACAGGCCACACCCAACAGCAGACACTCATTAGGACTGGCTACATTAGGGGTGTGTGGCCTAACATGCAAAGGAGTTCCTGCTACAAATAAGCCCTGGGTTTTGACCACAAACAAGGTAAACAGAATAACAAGCAAAAGGTGGGTGTGGCTGGATGACCACACTTCTGGTAACATGGGGGTGCGGCCTAATGTGCTAATGAGCTGTGCCTGGCAGGGGTGTGGCCCAATATGCTAATGAGTTCATGCTGTTGGGTGTGACCTGTTATGCTAATGAGCTCCTGCTGGGCTTTTTCTTCAAAAAGAGCCCTGCATTTCACATTTTTATTGCTTTCACAATCATAGGGCTGCCTCAGCACTCAGTGTGACTTACCGCTAAGAGCAAAACTGTGCAGAAGTGACGACTTGAGGCTACAGGACTCCTCTGTCACTTGGTCATCTCCTCCCCATGTTTCCAGGTACTGTTTGAAGAGGGAATTAATCACATGTAGCCGCTAAGGATGCTTCTGTAATGTTCCTCATGGGAATTTCTCCCCAGATTTTGGACTGATGAACAGATTCCCCGTTTCCTTTGTTATTCCATAAATTCACTCTGGTGGGTTCCTAACAGATCAGTTCCCTTTGTAGATAAGAGACGACAACTCAGAAATTCAAAATCAAAATCTGAAGAGAGATGCAGATAAGTAGAACTAACACATGAGGAATCCTTCAGTATTCTGTTTCTTTGATTTCCAAAATTTGGTACTGAGCACCATGTGTATCCAGTCTGTTGCACTTTTTGATACCCTCCATTAATTGCCTGTTTTTCTCCTCTGTGTTAACAATATACCTGTGTAAAATGGTTAATCCTTGCAAAAGAGCAATCTTGATTTGATTGCGCTTTCTTTATTATTATTATGTGTGCATTAGGAAAATGCTGCATAAAAAAGAATTTTGAGCCAGGACAATGAACAATCACATAAAGACAGCTTTTTATAAGCGCTGTATCAGTGCATGTGCTAGCAACGTATAGACTGTATCCAGATTCTTTTCCTGTAGTAATTCTTCAATGCACAGGAACACAGGTGTGCATAAGAAAAAATACTGCACAAAAAGAATGTTGATGCAGGCATACATGCAATCATAGAATCATAGAGTTGGAAGGTACCTCCATGGTCATCTAGTCCAACCCCCTGCACAATGCAGGAAATTCACAAATACCTCCCCCTCCACATCCCCAGTGACCCCTGCTCCATGCCCAGAAGATGGCAAAAAAACCTCCAGAATCCCTAGCCAAACTGGCCTGGAGAAGAATTGCTGCCTGACCCCAAAGTGGTGATCAGCAGTTCCCTGGGCATGTAAGAAAGGGCCACAAGAACTAAGCACTGAGGCAACGTGTCCTGCCCTCCCTCTCATGATCTACCTAAGTTCACAGAATCCACATTGCTGTCTGATGGCCTTGAAGCCTCTGCTTAAAAACCTCCAAAGAAGGAGAGCCCACCACCTCCCGAAGAAGCCTGTCCCACTGTTCCACTCTAACTGTCAGGAAGTTCTTCCTAATGTTTTGCCGAAAACTCTTCTGACCTTCTGGGGCAACAGAAAACAACTCCACACCATCCTCTATATGACAGCCCTTCAAATACTTGAAGATGGTTATCATATCACCTCTCAGTCATCTCCTCCCCAAGCTAAACATACCCAGCTCCTTCAACCTTTTCTCATAGGACTTGGTCTCCAGACCCCTCACCATTTTCGTTGCCCTCCTCTGAGGGCTTGTTCCAGCTTGTCTATATCCTTCTATATCAAGGCTGCTTTTTGTAGTGTTTTATTAAGGTATGCATTGGAAACACAGAGCGGAATAAAGAAATAAAGATAACTAATGAACTGAAGGAAGAGATATTTGCAGCATGCTGCACTTACAAATTGAAATTTAGAAATGGTCCTAGTTAAACTGGAATTAGGATCGAGCAAAACTGAGCACAGAGCAGAATTTTGGAGCAATAAAGGCACAGAATGGAGAACATTTGCTTGTCCCTATTATCCACACCCAAGAGCACATGTACCTAGAAATGTGGAAAGGGGATACATGAATCTCTCATGCAATCTGCTCACACTTCCTTGTGACAGACACAGAGGCCCTGCGATTTGAAAGTGGAACGTTGCTCTTTCTCCATGTGCTTGAGGTACACACTTGCAGTTGCACTCAAATACTCCAGTCCAGGTTTTCTTTGTGTATCTTTGGCATATTTTTATGTGGAAAAGCTATTTTAGTAAATGTTTGTTCCGTAAGTATAAATGTGTTAATACTTGTTAATGATTACCGAGTTTGAAACCACTTCCTACAATAAAAATGTTTGTTTTTTAAAAGTTGTTTCTTTGTAAACATTATGTATTCACTATATTAATATGAATTTCTTACCGGGCAATAAAAACTGATTCTATGTGAGTGTGAACTGAGGGCTCAATTTGTAAACCTCTGCCAGGGATGCCACTTCATGACTGGAGCTCCCGGCACTGGAGACTTGCCAAATCTGTGCTTCAACAACTCCCAGAAGAGGTTTATGACTTTTTTCTCTCTTGGAACTGTTGTTGGGTGGCAGGCATTGAACAGGTAAGGTCTTGGAGTTACCCATCAGGTGACACTGGATTTCTGTGAGTTGTTGTTGTTGTTGAGTCGCACAGTCGAGTCCGACTCTTCGCGACCCCATGGACCAGATCCCACCAGGCCTTCCTGTCTTCCGCCGTCCTCTGAAGTTTGCTCAATTTCATGTTCATTGCATCTATGACACTGTCTAACCATCTCATCCTTTGCCTTTCTGTGAGTAGAAATCCAGAATTTTTGGTTAACTGTAAAAAGCAGTTACAGGGAAGGGAAGGGAGGATTGTAGGTCAGGGTTGCAGCGCTGAGATGGAGTAAATTAACTCTTCTGCATCATTTCCACTCTAAAAAAAATTTTTTTAGCCACAGGACGAAGGAAAGGAGAAGCCCTAGAGAAAGGGAACTATTTTGATCTGGGAAACAGCACGGGGTGGAGGGGACTTAACCCCTCTTACGCAGCACTATGGCCTGATCCACATCACCGAGCCCCTCATGGATGGTTTCTAGGGCCCAAAGTCACACTGGGAGTTCCGGTCATAGAACTCCAACATTATACATGGATTGATGCTTCAGTGGTAATTTCCACCGTCAGAAGAGGTTTTTCCTTTGGTAGAATAGGACTCTATTGATAGAATAGGACTCACATCCCTCTATTGGTAGAATAGGACTCACATCCCTCTATTGGTAGAATAGGACTCACATCCCTCTATTGGCAGAATAGGACTCACATCCCTCTATTGGTAGAATAGGACTCACATCCCTCTATTGGTAGAATAGGACTTCCATTGGTAGAATAGGACTCACATCCCTCATCCTACTGCAGCCAAAAATGCTACTCTTGAGAAATTTGGAAAAAACCCGCCAAAAAACAACAACAACAACATGAGAGGGGAGCTGGAGGTCTGCAGTGGAAGGAAGGGATGACAAAAATCACCACCCCTTTCCTTTTGCAAAAATCTGCAACTGGATCCAACCCAATATGTATCACAGCTGAGTGACAAGTCTCAACTGATTTATCTTACTGGCTGCTTTTTCAATTTGTGTCTCAGTGTTTGCCAAGGTCTTGAAGCAGTTAGGCTGCACTACTCCTAAGGACTTGTGAATGATACTCAGTGGGATTTATTTTCTTGGAACAGCAGGCTCCCATATCTGTAAGTATATGATAATAAGGGATGGCTGAACCCCATCCCCCGGCCCAAACTGGAATGAGCTCAAGTAAAATAAAAATTTTTTTTAGAGCTGGTATATTTAATCTGCCAATTTAGCTCTAGTTCAGCTATGTCTGTAACCTCCAGAATGGCCATTCAGTGTGCCCAGGCCTTAAAGATAACTAGGAAACTTCAGTTTCTGCAGAAGCAACGGTTTGACTTTTGGCTGATGTCAGACAGTGGGCGCATAACAATTCCCATCACACAACAACTGCACCAATTGTCAGCTTGTTTCCAAAGGTGCCAGTGCCAAACAAAATCCCTAACCCAAGAGAGTGCACATATGTATCAGCTAGGGAACAAAAATTTCTCCGGTGGCTCAGATAGTGGGACAGAATCAGGGCTCTTTTTGTAGCAGGAACTCCTTTGCATATTAAGCGACACACCCCTAATGTAGCCAATCCTCCAAGAGTTTACAGTAGCTCCTGTAAGAAGAGCTTTGTAAGCTCTTGGAGGATTGGCTACATTGGGGTGTGTGGCCTAATATGCAAAGGAGTTCCTGCTACAAAAAGAGCCCTGGACAGTCCTTCACATCTGGGATAAGCTCCTCCTCCTCCAGCAGGGTCAGCCTTGAAGCCTGATCCAGGTGAGGGAGGGGCTTGTTCCCTGGGACTCTCCCAGTCTTGTCGGCCCTGTCGACTTCGCAGGATGTGGCTGTGCAGCGCTCCTTGAGTGCTGCGATTCAGGCTTAAACAAAAGAAGAAAGAAGACAGGAAAAGTCGAGCTGCAACCGGTGGCATTCTGAGAGCAGCCTGGGCCACAAGGAGAACCCTGGTGGGCGTGGCTGACTGACAGACTCCAGGAGGTCTCTGGCCTCAAAGAACTTACTGTGGCTGGTTTTCGCGCCGTGAAAAGAGGGGTCTGCACCAGCGGCGGGGTGACGCTGACAATCTGGTGTTCTCCCTGGCTGTGGAGGCTACAGGCTACAGCCGAAGCTGGTAGCTGGGTCCTCGACTCTCATCCTGAGGCCTGGTAAGCAAAGGGAGGAGAGGGAATTTAGTGCTTGATCCCTGGGAGGCCTGGAGAACCTGGGACCTATTCCCATTGGGACTTCTGAGGGAAAGTGGGAGGACAGTCCTTTAACGGGGTTCTTACTCCCAGTCTGGCCATCACCCCAATTTTTCCCGCCATAGGTTCCAGGTCTCTGGATCACGGTGGTGACTGTAGGCTCTAAAAAAGGGCAGGAAAGGTGGCGGTGGCCATTTTGTGGGTGGATCTACCCATGGTAGACATTCTATTCACTTTCTTTTTACAGAGAACACAAAATGGCTGAGAAATCTAACCAAAACAGCACTCATGGGAGCCCTGATAAAGAATTTGACCTCCCCAGATACTCTGTATCCATGCCAGAGTCTGTAGAAACACATGTCAGGGCTGAAGGGGAGGAAGCTAAATTTAATCTCCTACACTGGCTGAAAGCAGAGATGAGGAGAGAAATTAGAGACATAGTACACGAAACCATGCAATCGAGTTCTCCAGGAAGCTGTACTGCTAGGGGCAGGTCTCACAAGAAAACACAGCAACAAAGAAAAGTTTCCTTAAGTAGATCCAGGTCCCCTAATAAGAAACAGAGGAGACAAAGGTCCCCAAGCAGGGAAGCTAGCCCTCTTAAATGTCAAAAAATAAAAATAAAAATTATGGATCTTAGGGAGGAAGTCTGAGTCTAATCCTCCTTTTGAGAAGGAAAAAGGGAAACTATCTGAAGAAGAGGAGGAAATAGGGCGGGGTAAAAATAAATACATAAAAAAATAGTACCCACAGTGCAGTCTAGATTGTTCCCACAGGAACCTTATGCACACTTACTCCCAAAAGTGCTGAGAACCCTTGATGTCTCCACCAAACCAAAGGAGAAGGTCTTAAAAGACCAGGAATTTCAACTAGGCTTAGGTAAACTGATGCCAAAGATTTCTGAGAGTCAGGACTGCCACTCCCAGCAGCCTTTTTTAACATAATGAAGGTGGAATGGGAAAACCCCACAAGACCCAAAGCAAACCATCTAGGTTTTTCAAATTTTTACTCTTTAACCTCAGAGGCTACAAAAAAGATTAAATTGCCAGTGGTAGATGAACCAGTCACTAGCTTGATCTCTAATTCTTTCCTACCAATGGAGGCAGATGGCCTTCCTAAGGATCAGTGTGACAAAATAATTGAATATGCACTAAGAAGGGATTTTGAAGCCTCTGCATGCTCCTTGAGGGCATCCACAGCAGATTCAGTGTTCGCAAGAGCAGCATATGATTGGGCCTCAGAACTGGCATCAGCTAAGAGCAACATACCCAAAGAGTTAAAGGACGCATTTAAAAAAGATTGCTCTGGCCACAGCTTTCGTAGCAGACACAACCCTGGATGCCTTGCAGCAATCTGCCAGGGCTTTGGCATGTAGCATCGCTGCAAGGCGGAATAATTGGCTGAGAAACTGGGATGTAGATTCCTCAGCACAGGCGAAGGTGGCGGCAGTAATCTGTTTGGGGAAGGCCTTGATAAATATTTAGTGGAAGACAAAGACAAGAAAAAAGTCTTACCGAGTAAAAAGAAGGATAATAAACCACACAAGAAGTTCCAGTCATTTCAAGATTTCAAGAAAGGAAATAAGCCTAACTACTCCAAAGCCTTTAAGGAAAAATGGCATGCCAGACCGTGTGACAAGTCTTCCCTCAATCAGAAAGGAGACCAGAACTCCAAGGCAGCCAAAAAGGGAGCGTCAGCCTGACTATTCCAGCACACAGGGCCTCTTGGGGATAGGAGGCAGACTTCAACACTTCACACGACACTGGCAAACCATGGTGACAGACAAGTGGGTCCTAGAAACTGTAACCGACTGATATGCTCTAGAATTTATCAAGACCCCCCCAGACCGGTTCCTTTAAAATCCAAGAAATCGATCAAGGGAAAAACACCAGATAGTGATAGGGGCCATCCAACACCTTTTGTCTATAGGGGCCATATAATGGGTACCAGAGTCGCAAAAGGCTCAGGTGGTTTATTCAGGTTTTTTTCATAGTGCCAAAAAAGAACGGAGACATCAGAGCTATCCTGGACCTAAAATGGCTCAACAAGTACATAAAAACCAGAAAGTTCAGAATGGAGACCTTAAGATCCATTCTCTTGGCCATTCAGGCCCAGGATTTTATGACATCTATCGATCTATTGGAAGCCTACTTACATGTACCAATCAGAAAGACACATCGAAGGTTTCTGAGATTCACATACGGAAACCAACACTTTCAGTATCGGGCTATTCCTTTTGGACTAAAGTCTTCACCGAGAGTGTTCACAAAGATTTTAATAACAGTAGTTGCTCACATCAAACTACGGGGTGTAGCCCTCTTCCCGTGTCTAGATGACATTCTGGTGAAAGCTCCATCGCTACAGAACTGCCAGGAAGCGTCCGAAGTCACAGTTCAAGCCCTGAGAGATCATGGGTTTGTAATCAACAAAAAGAAAAGCAACCTCCAACCAACCTAAACATTGGTTCATCTGGGGGTGCTAACAGACACACAGAAGGACAGAGTATTCTGGTCTCAAGAAAGGAGACAAAGGATCAGCCTTCTAATGTCAGACATTCTAAAGAAAGCCAGCATAGAACTAATGGTATTATCAAAATGTTAGGTATAATGGTGTCCTGTCAGGACATTGTACAATGGGCAAGATTTCACTCTCGACCCCTACAGAGATTTCTGCTTCCGTATCAGGAAGCGATAGCACATTGGAGGTTCAAGGTTCTCCATCTACCAGAGAGCCTGCATCACCAGTTAAGTTGGTGGATGAACCCCTCATGATTTACACAAGGTGTTCCCTTAAGGGATCCACAGAAAACTGTAATGGCTACAGACGCAAGTCTGTGGGGTTGGGGAGCACACTCACAAGAGAAGATGGCGCAGGGAACCTGGTCCATGGGGGAAGCTTAGATGAGCATAAACTTTTTGGAGCTCAGAGACATAAAATTGGGGTTGCTGAAGTTTGAGAAATTTCTATCAGGACACCATGTGCTAGTCCAGATGGACAACAGGACCACAAAAGCCTACATAAACAGGCAAGGGGGTACCAGACACCGAGCACTCCACGAAGAAGCCTGCAGCCTGTTCAGTTGGGCCGAGACCCATCTCCAGTCACTAACAGCAGTTCATGTAGCAGGAAAGGACAACGTACTAGCGGACTGGCTAAGTCAGACGCAGGTAGATCAGTCAGAATGGATGCTGAACAAAACAGTCTTCTCACAGATTTGCAACAAGTTCAGGATGGTAGTGATAGATCTCTTTGCTACGGAACAGAACTGCCAAGTTCAGCAATTCATATCAAGAAGAAAAAATCGATACACAATAGGGATAGATGCGCTCAGCTGCAAATGGCTGCAATGGCTGTTATATGTGTTCCCACCAATGCAGTTATTAAACAAAGTGCTGCAAAAAGTGAGCGAGCAAAAGGCGGAGGTGATACTAATTGCTCTGTTCTGGCCAAGGAGGGCATGGTTCCAGGACCTCAAGGGTCTCTCAGTAATGGAACCATGGAGGCTTCCCATCACGGAGGATCTTCTGGTGCAGGGGACAGCAAGCCACCCTCAGCCAGGTCTTCTCAACCTCACTGCCTGGAGGTTGAGCGGAAAATGTTAGAAGACATTGGTCTCCCTGATAGAGTGATTAGCACTGTGTTAGCCTGTAGAAAACAATCCACCAACAAGGTGTATAATGCGACTTGGCAAGTGTTCTGCTCATGGTGTGGGGACCATAGTGTAGACCCAATGAAAGCCCCAGTAAAGGATGTATTATCTTTCCTACAGGATGAGATCGATAAGGGACTTAGTTCTAGCACCCTGAGGAGGCAGGTTTTGGCTATCTCAGCCGTAAGGGGTCTTAGAAAAGGTAGATCCCTGCTGCAACACCCTCATGTTAGAGGGGGACAACACTTTTGCTGCCACCACAGGTTCATCGGTTCCCCATGTGGAACCTAAATACAGTACTCAAGGCCCTCTGTAGAACCCCGTTCGAACCAATGGCATCTTGCACACTTAAAGACCTAACTTTCAAAATGTTGTTTTTGGTAGGGGGTCACCTCAGCAAGGAAGGTTTCAGAGCTGAGGGCATTGTCTGTTTATTTATTTATTTATTCCACTTTTACCCTGCCCTCCCCGCCAAGCAGGCTCAGGGCAGCTTCCAAAAACTGACAAGCAGTATACATACACAATAAAATATAAATACAAGGCATCAGTTAAAACACAACCAATCAATATAAAACATTCATTAGATAAGGAACTGTTCCTTATCTAACTGTTCCTAACTGTTAATAAGGAACTTTGCATTTTCCATAACGATAGGGTAGTCTTTCATACTGATCCTTCCTTTATCCCTAAGATAAACTCCACTTTCCACAGGACGGAAGAGATTAATTTGCCTTCCTTCTGTCCAAATCCAAGACATGAGAGATGGAATTACACCGCTTGGACATCCAGAGGGCACTCAGCTATTATATTCACAGGACAAAACCTTGGAGGAAGACAGAGGCGCTTTTTATATCTTTTCAGAAAGCGAACATGGGTACCAAGGTCTCCACCTTGACCCTCAGTAGGTGGATACGGGGGTGTATTGTAGAAGCCTATAAGGCCCTGGGTCTAGATCCACCACACGGGATTACAGTGCACTCCTTGAGGGGGGCGGTCACCTCAGCAGCCTATAGGGCCTTCCCTTCTTTGGAGGTGATTTGCCAAGCGGCCACCTGGAAAATGGTTCATTCATTTACCAAACACTATAAGGTAGATAAGCTGGCCTCAGCTGAGGCTGCTTTTGGCCGTAGAGTGTTGCAAGATGCTCTGTAATCAGAAAGCTGACCACTCCCTCCCCTGGGGCACGCTGCTTTTTTATGTCCCAGATGTTAAGGACTGTCCCACTATGTGAGCCACTGGAGAATGGAAGGTTTTCTTCACTTACCATGTGTTGAGAGATGAAACTGATATTTGCTTTATGGATTTATATTTGCTGCCACACTACATGGACTGTGCACACAGACACCCATAGGCTCACTGAAAGCTGCACAAGTCACTTGTTGTGAGATACACATAGATAGTGACTTGCTCTAAGCCTTAGATAGTGACTTCTCTAAGCCTTACATGTTAATGAGGTTTC
>NW_015168702.1:0-1424 GCF_001447785.1 Gekko japonicus
GGGGGGGGGCAGCAGTGTGGGCGGCTCCTAGTGCCCTCCTGGCCCCACCGCTGGGCCTCCTGGTGGCCCCTGGTGTTTCTGGCCACTGTGTGACAGAGTGTCGGACTGGATGGGCCACTGGCCTGATCCAACACTGGCTTCTCTCTTATGTTCTCCTCCCCCCACCCCCGTTTTGATCTCCTGGCGCAAGGAAGAGTCCCGAATCTGGAGTTCTGTCTGGAGCTCAAGGGCGTCGCTTCGCCAGACCGGCGCTCCTCTTCCTCCCAGTGTGGAGAGAGGCGGCCTTTGCTAGGTGCCCAGGGCGACATGGCCGGGGAGGGGGAGGAGGGAGGCCAGAAGTGTCCTCTCCAGCGCCCCGTCGCGTCCCCTCCCCCGTCCCCAGGCAGCTCCCCGGTAAGCAGCGGGGGGCGAAGATGTGGGCAGGAGTCGAGGCGCAAACTTCGCCTCCTCCGCCCTCCCTCTCCAGCGGGCTCTGCCCGGAATCCGAGTTGTCGGGGCGGCCCCCGGCTGCGCTTTCCCTCCTTCCGAGTCTCCGGGTGGGCGGTGGGGGAGCGAGGCCCTTCCTCTGTAGCGGCGGCGGCGGCAGCAGCAGCAGGGCTCGGGCGGCCGGGGTCCTGCTGCCCGGAGTGGGGCGGGGGCTGGAGAGGCGGAGGCGGCGCCCTTCGGGCCAGGAGGCGCCGTCCTCCTCCGTGCGCTCTGGAGAGAGGGGCAGCCCTGCGGGCACCTGGCGGCTTTCCCGGCCCTTGCAGAGGCCTGGGAGGGCGTCTCGGGCCCCGGTCGGCGGCTGCGGACCCCGCCTGGGGGCTGCCCCTCCGGGCGCTCCTGGCAGAAGGCCGCCCCGACTGGGTGCCGGCCTCGAGTCCCCGGCCAGCCCCACTCCCCCTGCGCCGCCCCTCCCCTCCGCGGGGCCCGGGGCCCAGGGAGAGCCTGGCTGGCGCGGAGGGGACGGCGGAGCAGGAGGGCGCCGTGGTTAATGGATAATTGGGACCAGATGGTCGCCTCCACCGCCGCCGGCTGGAGAACCCGAGAGGCGGCGGGGGCGGGGGCGAAGGAGGGTCTATTGCCAGGCACCCAGGCCGGGGGAGGGCCGCCCGGGCCCAATATTTGCTCGTCAAATAGTCCCCGCCGGGCTGTTTGGCGGCGCTCGTCTGGCCGGGCGGGGAGGGGGCCATCTGGGGAGGCGGGGGCAGGGCGCCCCCTCCCCCCCAGGAAGAGCCTCTCCCGTTTGCCCGAGGCAGCCGGGGACAGGCACACGCCAGACACGGGCCCGCCCGGCCTCCTCCGAGGCTTCCGTCCGGCCCCCGGCCGCCTGGCAGGAGGTTCCCCGGCGCTTCCCGGCCCTCCGGGCTTTGCAGGAGACACGCCGGCCCCGAGGAGACGGACGACGGAGGGAGACCCCTGCCAGGTTGGCCTCTCCGCCGGGC
>NW_015168702.1:2189-2596 GCF_001447785.1 Gekko japonicus
AGACCCGCCTGGGTGAACCCCCCCCCCCCAGCGCGCGCGCCTCTTGCCTTCCCCTCCCAGGCCTCTGGGAAGCCGGACCTGGGGGAAGGGGGAGACGCCGCTCTGCCCCGGCTCTCCTTGTGGCCAGGGGGGGCGGAGGAGTGCCGCGGGGCTTCTCCTACGCTCTGCCTCCGGAGGACGGAGCCGCCTCTGTTCCGGCCCGCCGCCTGGCTTCCTGCGAGAAGCACCAGAGATGCAGACTCGAACTCCCTCCCTCCCGACCTAAGAGCCTCTCCCTCCTCCGACAGACCCCTTGAAGCCGCAGAGCAGCTGCCCCCTGGCTGATCCTTCCGACAATGCAGCGCCCAGGTAAGGAAGGAAGGCGCCCCACCCCCGCCCTCTGGGCCAGCCCCCCCCCCCACACCTTT
>NW_015168702.1:2691-6892 GCF_001447785.1 Gekko japonicus
AAGAGGAGGAACTGGTTCAGGAAGTCAGGATAAACCTTCCTCCAGCCCAGGGGGGGGGGGGTTTAGGTCTCCTCCTCCTCCTCCTCTCCCCGTTCTCCCTCTACTGCCCCCTCCTCTTCCCTTTGCCCGTTCGCCCTCTTCCACACCTGAAGGTCCCTCCACCTCCTCCTCCTCCTCCTCCTCGCTTGCCCTCCCAATCGGCGCCTGCCCCCTCCTCTATTATGGTTTCCTGGGATTCCTTCTCTCCTACTCCTCCTATCCGTCACCTTCAGAACTTGGACGGTGTTTTTAGGCTGTTGTCGACTGTTGGGCCCGGCTGCCAATAACGCTGCTGGTCATTTCCCCTTAGCCACCCCGACTGCGCTGAGGCCCCCTGTGCTGTTCTCTGGCCTTCCCGCCTCCACCCTCGTGGCTCTCTTGCGCCCCCCCCCCCATCGTAGCTGCTCTCCCTGCCACCCTTGCTCTTCTTTAGCTGGAGGCTGGAGTTGGTCTCCAGATCCCCGCTTGTGAATCCATCCGGCCACTCACGCCGCCTGACCCGGATGGCCCCCGGCAAGCCTGATCTCCTCAGATCTCGGGAGCTAAGCAGGGCCGACCCCGGCAGGATTAGGTGACCCCAAGGGATGCCTCCCCCCCAGATCTGTGGAGCTCTGCCCGGCTAGGGGCCCTGTGCTGTTCCCGGGTCCAAAGGCAGGCCTCGAGAGGGAAGAGGGCTCCCAAAGTTAGGAGCTGACTTGTGGACTGACTCCCCCCTCCGCCCCCAATGGCGTTTTCAAGCCGAGATCGGCTCAGGGGTGGCTTGCCATTGTCAGCCTCAGCTTCCTTAGGGGTCTCCCCTCCAGACACTAGCTGGGGCCGGCCGGCCTTAGCTTCCAAGATCAGTCTAGCCGGGGCTATCCAGGCCAGAGTAAATCCAGGCATCGTCCACCCTACATCGTCTCCTACAAGGGGACATGGACTCTGCTTCCCGGCACAACACAGGAAGTCCTCCTGCACACATCAGATGTCCTGAATAAGGAACCAGGGCAGCTGAATCCCTTCTGCCCACCAAAGATGCTTCGAACCACCCCAGATTGTACATCCCCATTCTCTGGGGACTGTGCTCCCCAACCCAAATCCTAGCTTTAGTACCAGTGGCTCCAAAACGGGGTGCCTCAAAGAACAAAATGAAAAATAAGATTCTTGGGTCAGCTTCACCACAAAAGAAACTTTGGCCCTACAAAAGTATGCATCCTCAGAAGGTGGACTTTCCCCTACATAAGGGGACATGGACTCAGGGCCGGCCGGAGGTGTTTCTGCGCCCTAGGCGGGGTGCAGATACCAACCTCCTGCTGGGGCCTGGAGACCTCCCTCCCTGCCGCCGCCGTCTCCTCCCTCCCTGCCGCCACCGTGCGCGTCCTCGGCCAGGGCGGCCACCGAGGGCAGCAGGTCAGTGCTGGGGCAGGGCAGGGGCCCTTCTTTCTTTCTTTCCTCCCTCCCTTCCCTCGCCCCCCCCCCTTGGTGGAGCGGCCTCTTTTGCTCGGCCCCCGGCCCCCTCTGTTGCTTCTTCCCCAGAGGGAGGGAGGGAGGGAGGGAGGGAGGAAGGGGGGGGTGTGCTTCCAATCTACACTAGTGGACTAGTGTTGGGAACAAACCACCAGAGGACCGTCCACCCGGGATCTCTTGCGATGCCATTATAAAGAGTGGGCTGTGGCGAATTCCCCCAGGAATGGAGAGGGAGTCCCTCAGGCAGCGCGCTCAAATAAAGAAGGAGCCGGGAGGGCATCCGTTCCCCCAGAGGCGCCTGCTCGGCTGCTGCTGGGAGCCAAACCTCTGGCTGGCCTGGCCGCTCTCGAGGCAGGCAGGCAGGCAGGCAGGCTCCTCTTGCTTCCCGAGGGCTTCTCCTGAAAGGCCGACTCGGCTGGGTCGCGGGGCTCCGCTGGACGCCCACTCCGTCCCGGGGGGGACTCCTCCTCCTCCCCCTCGCCATTTCTGCCCCCCTCCCTCCCTCCCTCCCTCCCTGCTCCATCTCCCCCTCCCTCCCCGCCGGTCGCCTCTGGGGCAGGCAACGGGGTGGTGGTGGGAGCCGCAGGTGGATTAGCCGCCCCGTCAATCGATTGCATATTTGCATTGCAGCCGGGGGCGGGGGGACGAAACGGGTTGCAAGCAGGGCACGGGGGGGGGGCAGAGGGTCTGCCGGGAGCGCGCCGGGCTCCTGCAGGCTGTGCCGCTGCCTCCCTCTGCCATGCTGGCAAGGTGCGCCGGCCCGGCGGCCGCCCCTGCCTCTCCTCCCGCACCCTAAGGGCCGGCTCGCACTCTAGGCAAATGCCTAGTTTGCCTAGCGGGCAAGCCAGCCCTGCATGGACTGTAGGGGTGTGTACTTCAGAAAAATTCATATTAATTTGATTTTGGGATCTCGGGAAGAATACTTTTTTCTGTATCCCAGAATATCCAAGGTGTTGTTACCTGTTTAAGATTTGTCCAAGTTATTTTTCAGGTTCTGGAACTTGGGGACCATTATTTCTTACAGAGGAACTGGATTGGGGTTGGAGTTGCTTTTTAAGCAGATGGCACCAAAATTTCAGAGAATCCAGTCCTCCCACTCTACTAAAGACACGCCAGATATCAAGAGAGTTAGACGAAAGGATCTGATGGACACCTGAAGAAGGTGTCCCCAGGGATCTCTAGGGCTCCATTACATAAAAACATAAGAGACGCCAATATTGGATCAGGCCAAAGGCCCATCCAGTCCAACACTCTGTGTCACACAGTGGCCAAAAATACCAGGTGCCATCAGGAGGTCCACCAGTGGGGCCACTATTTCCTCTAGGGCTAAGAAGCAAGTAGCCAAGCAGAACCCAAGTCAAATGTGAGAAGACAAACAAAATCAATGTCAGACATGAGAATCCAAACAGAATCACTGTCAGATGTGAGAACCCAGACAGACCCAAGGGCCATGAAGCACAGCACGTACTGGCTGGCAGTAGTAGGGGCCAGAGAGAGAGAGAGAGAGAGACGGGGTGGGGGCTTCTGCCTTTTAGAAGATTGCAAATGTGGATTTTCACACCCTTTTCATTTTGGGTGTGAGTACAATATGAAGTGATCCAGTCTTCATTTAAACCAGGAAACCATGTGAATCCAATGTGATTCAAAGCTTGAACATAGACTTCTGTAATCATCTCTTCACAGACAAATCTTCTGAAGCAGACACCTGCTGGCGTTCTGTAATTAACTGTTTACAAGACTTGCTTTTGAGTACATGATTCAATATATGGCTGATCAAACAAAGCCAGTGTTGTGATTGATTTTTGGCAGTGTTATTTATAAGTAATTGCTCTTACACTGTATTTATATTGCGCATTTTGTAACTGTATTATCACAAATGCTCTACAATCACTTTTACATGCGCTAAGATGTGTAGTATCTTATATTCTAATAGTGAAGTCAGCCAATCTTTGGGTACTTAGATCCGGTGACCGGAGCTGTTAACAGGCAAGACAGATCTTTCTACAAACCTGAAAAGGGGGCCAGCTTTGCAGGAAAATGTGAAAGCTAAAAAAAGGAACATACACTGGGGAGTTCAAAAAACCTAGAAATGATTAAAAGGAGTGCCTGTAGCTTTAAGCAAGGGATTCCCTCAATGGCTGTTGCTAGGCAACCATAGTATTCCAGGCTATAGCTTCGGTCATTAAAAGGTTTGGGGGTGGGGGAGGGTTCTTTCCAGGCCTATTTTGGCCAGGCCTAACTAGAGTCAGCAGCTGCAGGTTGAGAAATTTCTGGAGATTTTGTGATAGAGTCTGAGGAGGGGCCCCCTTATGGATCACTGCCTTGTCGTGGCGAGGGGGCTTGCGTAGTTCAATGACGCTGTGGGCTATGCCGTGAAGGGCCACCCAAGATGGACAGGCCACAGCAGAGAACTCAGACAGAGCGTGATCCCCCTGGAGAAGGTAATGGCAACCCACTCCAGTATGTTTGCCAAGAAAACCCCATGGACAGTAACAAAAGGCTAAAAGATAGCCACCCAAGACGGACAGGCCACAGCAGAGAACTCAGACCAAGAGTGATCCCCTGGAGAAGGTAAGGGCAACCCACTCCAGTATGTTTGCCAAGAAAACCCCATGGACAGTAACAAAAGGCTAAAAGATATGACGCCGGAAGATGAGCCCCTCAGGTCGGAAGGTGTCCAATATGCTACTGAGGAAGAGCAGAGGGCAAGTACAAG
>NW_015168702.1:8988-18020 GCF_001447785.1 Gekko japonicus
TAACTCTTGTTCATAATCTCTCTGCTTCTCTTCCATCATTCTCATATCTTCTTCTATTTCACTGGTCTTCTCCTCTGTCTTCTCTTTTGCTTTTTTCAGTTTTCCAGAACAATAGTCTCTTTATTTTGACTTGTTTAAGATTATCACTGTCTCTTGCCTGCCAAAATTCTTTTTGGCTCCACGCCTAGATTTTTGTTATTGTTTACTGTCCGTTCAAGGTTATCACTTCCCAGTTCCTTTAGACTCACTCCTCTATTAACCATGGGGGGGTGATCTTCCCTTTACACATCTCCAATAGTCTTACAATCGATTATACTTTCGCCCGTTGCACCCCCTTCCGAATCGTTTCTTCTGCCAATCCCCCCCCCTATCAAGCCACAAAATTTATAAGGGCTCTCCTGCCCCCCTCCTGTTGGAGAGAACAATAGCTAGCGATGCAAGATAGCTATAGGGTGGGGTGGCTGGTTCCCACACTCTCCTCTGTGAGTTTTCTTTTGTCTCTTTCAATCCTCAATAAACCATTTACTTCATATTGCATTTAATTCCAAAGCATCTTATGCTGCCACCATCACAGTCTTTATTTACTGATATTCCATTAGTATGTTGGTATTTCACCCCTTTATTTCCCCACCACTCTGCCAAAACCATGGGATTAATTGGAATGTCCTCCCTGCCGTTATTGGCCGATTGAGTAGTATTGGGGAGAGGAATTCCAGTCTGTTAGGGGTTAACAATCATGACAGTCTTTTCTTGAAAACACAGAAAAGTTTCCACTTAACTCACAGTTATACGCTTGTATTTTCAATCGCTTATCTTCCTCTTGGCTTCTCTGCAATAGCAACAGCTCCTGCCCACCATGGTGAGCTTCACTTCTTCGGCTTGCTTCACAGCGAGTTTGGGGTCTCCTAACAGGTTGCCTCCCTCGTTAGGACCCCTAACTCAAGCTCCTTGCTCCCTTCAACCCCTCCCTTGGGGTGCAGGGTGGTCTCCGTTGGTTCGGAGACCCTTTTAAACTGAAGAATTGATCAGTCACCCGGGAGCTCCCCCGATGTGACTGCTAGTGCTGCAGGTCTTCCCTAAAATACAATATACATTATATATATTTTTTGGCATTTTTGAATTCCAGTTCAAATATATCTGAAGATACCAACATAATGGTCTGTGGTGTCACTCGTTGGGGTGCAGGGGTTCACGCGTTGCAAAGACGACAGGACACAAGTCTGCAGGAAGCTGATCTGAAACTTCTCGGTTTCCCAGCATTTATTTATAAGCTCAGTTTCCCCCCATTTCCTCCCCCCTTCCTCTCACACTCCTTCTCCCTGCGTAGAGGAAAGTTTCAAGCACTCGAGCATCCTTTTGGAATGTGTGTGTGTGTACATGCAGCTCTCTGTTATCTCTGCCACTCCCACTCTCTCAAGGTTAAACCGACTGCGTCAGTGAGCAGTAAACAGATTCCATCTCGGGCTCTCATTACGTATAAATATTTCAGTTCCCAATTTCCAGGCAGGAGAATAGGGAATCCATCTGCACTGGTTTCCTACACTGGCCCCTCCCGCAAATTGGCAAAGCGGGGGGGTGACCGGCATCGCCCTGTTGCGGAGCGAGAGTTTGGAAAGAACATAGCCGCCATGTTCTCAAGACGCTGCCACCCAGTTCTTTTAAACCTTTATTTTTTCTGTTGAATGGATGCATCACATTGAAAAGTTGGGTATGGACATCCCCTTTGGATATTTCCTGGTGGGAGAACGTGGAAAAAGAGGAGAGGGGATAGATATACCCCCTATTTGATACATCGTTTGCGCATATATGGATTGAACAGTATACCCCCCTGTGGATATTTTCTTTTTTAATGGGAAAAACGGCTGTAAAAAATGGTTTTTGGAGTGAAGAGTGGCTTGACGAAATGAATGGGGGTAAGAGAAAATTTTTCTGCTGAAATATCATTACCATTTTAAGATAAACTCTGAAAAATACTTGAATCTGCTTAATTGTTTAATTGAAAAACTCGTATGTTGATGGAATAAAAAAAATTGAGGCGGTGGATATGAATGAGGGGATAGATGGAGATACAAAAGTTGGTGAGCTCACGTGGGAACAGTGGGAGTACTTTCCAAAAATAATGGTAGAAGAAGCGAAGAAAGCATTTAAATTGGCCTGTGAGAACATCCTGAGAAATCCCCAGAATGAAGTGTTGGAGGTGAAGGAAGATAAAGATATAACAGAAGGAATGCAAAGGCAGAGTGAGGCACTGGAAATAGTGAAGGAGAGAGGACCGCAGGTTATTCAGCCTTTACATATAAAAGAAGAGGCACAGGAGACAGTTAACTTTAAAGGTGGTTTGGAGGAACAAAGAAAATTAAAATCAGGAGTAATAAAGAAATGTACGCTAAACCCACCTTGGAGAAATAAGAAGAAGCCAACTAGAGGGGAAAAATCAAAGAAAGGAGCTAAACAATCAAATAGGGCCAAGCAATTAATCATCAGAAAATACGGAGGAGACAATTTGGAATTGAATACGCAGGAGCCCAAGGTGTACGAGGAGTACAAGGACAGACGACACTTGGAAGAAAATGGGAAAAATCAAGATAGAAAGGAACTGGAATATGGTGTCATTGCAGGGATTGTGTGTGTGTGTATTGGTAGGCTGTATATCTTTTGCTTCTTTAGTTTTTTATACTGTTATAGGGAAACCCAAAAGACAGCTGTTTTGAATATATTTAGTGGTGGTGGTCTTTATAAGTTCTAATCTTGCCTTGATAATTTTCCCATCAATTAATTGAAAATGAAATTTATTACTGGTAATAGTAGTATTCTTCTGTTTTGTGTTGATATTAGATAGTGTAAAAGATGGTTGTAATTGATTAACTAGGGGTGGAGTGATAGTTATAAAATAGGGTATTTGAAACTTTATCCTGAAAATTTTATTATAAATTAATTGGAAAGGAAATTTATTGCTGGCAATAGGAGTAATAGTTGTAGTATTAGGTTTAAATGTTTAAAGATAATACGTTTGCTAGTATATTATAAGAAGTAAAATGGGTATTTGAAATTAGGCTTTGATAATTTAACCAAAAATTAATTGGAAATGTTTTGCTGGTAATAGTGGTAATAATTCTTGTACTGTGATTAAATGTTTAAGATTAATAGGTACTATATTATATAAGGCATCTTTGGTGAGGGTATATATGTTTGGGATAGAGTTGTAGGCAGAAACTTCACTGTTGGTTGGAAAAAGATGGTTGTTGTGGTTAAAATAGGAGTGGAAAGTGACTTTTGTAGTTATATGTAGATGTATGCAAGAATTTAAACCTGTAGGTGTAATGTTGTTGGTGTAATATTGTTATAAATTATGTGGAAATGAAATTTATTGGTGACAATAGTAGTACCAGTAATAGAGTAGTGATGAAACTGCTTAAGAATAATGGGTATGTTGGTATGTTGTCCAGCCATCTGTTTCAGGGAACTGAAGAGTTACAGGAAATGATCTGTGTGATGGTATTCATGAATGGGAACTTTCAAAGAGTCCCACGATTAGAGTGGAGACTGAACATTAGATCTGAGTACTCCAGCAGAATAGGTATAAGTAATTAAAGTAAATAGCAGATGAATTTATAAAAAACTACTCTTGATATATAGATAAGAAAAAACAATAATGATAGGTCAGCAGACAAGATAGCTGATAATTATGTTGACTAAAGTAAGTCGAGAGGGTGTAATGTGAAATCACTGTTGGTTAGTATAATGATAGAAAGAATTTAATGATATATAACCAACTTGTTTGATCATTGTGATGTATCAAGAAAATGGATGTTTGTAGTTGTTTATATGTATGTCTGTCTATTAAGCATAAAAACCCAATAAATATACTAAATACAAAAAAAACCCCACCAACGAACCATGCATAGTATATCTCATTTCGTGTATAATGAAAGTGGGTAGCGTTGAAATACAATATTAATCCATTTGACAAACTTTCTAGTAGTATGGATGTGATGAGTGTCACTATGAGACAGTATGGGGTGGAAGTCCTGCTTCAGCCAGAGCTATTAGCATAACCGAGAGCTTGGTGGCTCCTTCCTTCAACCCCCTCCTTTCTGCCATCCACTAGTTTCTCGCTGGGTTCCTGCTTGTGAACAAAGCGTCGTCTCAGTGACTGAAATAGTGAGGTGAATTCTTGCATGGAGAGCAGAGGTCCATCAGTGGCTATTAGCCACAAGGTATAGGTAGGGGACTCTGATAACTTCAACAAGGTATAGATAGGGGACTCTGATAACTTCAGAGGACGGCGGAAGACAGGAAGACCTGGTGTGATCTGGTCCATGGGGTCACGAAGAGTCGGACTCGACTGTGCGACTGAACAACAACAATAGATAGGGGCTCTGGGGCAAGTGATGCTCTGTCTTCTTGGTGCTTGGGGGGGGGCACAGTGGGAGGGGCTTCTAGTGTCCCAGCCCCACTGCTGGACCTCCTGAGGGCCCCTGGTATTTCTGGCCACTGTGTGACACAGAGTGTTGGACTGGAGGGGCCACTGGCCTGATCCAACATTGGCTTCTCTTATGTTCTTATATGGAGCAGGGGTCCATCCGCGGCAATTAGCCACAAGGTATAGATAGGAACTCTCAGGCTGGGGCAAGGGATGCTCTGTATTCTTGGTGCTTGGAGGGGGGGCCCACAGTGGGAGGGGCTCCTAGTGTCCCGGCCCCACTGGTGGACCTCCTGGTGGCACCTGGTATTTCTGGCTACTGTGTGACACAGAGTGTTGGACTGGAGGGGCCATTGGCCTGATCCAGCATTGGCTTCTCTTATGTTCTTATGTCTGGGGCAAGGGATGCTCTGTATTCTTGGTGCTTTGGGGGAGAACCTTGCACCTGTCTGCAGAGGGCTCCTGGAAGGATTTTAATTCCTTGCGCATTCTGTATGATCCACCATGTTGGGCTGTTTGCAGGGACCCCCGGGGTGAACCAGCTGGGCGGGCTGTTTGTGAATGGCTGCCCTCTACCCATCCTCACAAGGAAGAAAATTGTTGAGCTGGCCTCCTGTGGACTGCGGCCCTCTGACATTTCTCGCCACCTGAAGGTAACAGTAACCTGAAAGGCAGGAGACTGGGAGAAGAGTGTCCATCCCATGATGAGAAGTGTGGGAAGAGAACAGGGCGAGGGGTGAAGGACTGGGGGAGGAGAAGAGAGGAGCCCCGGCCAGAGGGAAGCCCATGGGAGGGGCCTGGGTCAGGGGCATGGCTGGAGAACCACGGGGGGGAGGGGGGAAGACCTTGTGGGGCTCTCAGGCTAAGTGAGCCACGGAGATCCAACTGCTCTTTTTCAACCCCCCCCCCCCGCATCTGCTCTCTCTCTCTCTCTCTCTCTCCACTCCAGGTGTCCAATGGCTGTGTCAGCAAGATTCTCACCCGCTACCACCAGAGTGGCGTGATCCAGCCCAAGGCCGTGGGAGGCAGCCGGCCACGCATGTCTGCACCGCAAGTGGTGGCTCGGATCGCCCAGCTGAAGCAAGAGCAGCCGTCCCTCTTTGCCTGGGAGATCAGGAGGAAACTGCAGGCGGAGGGTCTCGGCGCTACCCACGGGACGCCCAGCGTGAGTGGCTAACGGCCTGCATGGATGGGCTTCCAGATGGCCTGTGGGCACAATGGGGGAATGGGTCACGCGGCTCAGTGGCAGAGCACCCGCTGCTTTGTGTGCAGAACTCCCCAGGGCCATTTCCCGGCAGCTCCAGCTGAAAGGAGCAGGCGGTCCTTGCCAAGGGTGACCCTGCTGTGCTTTGCCTGGGTTTGGTCTCAGTAACACCCCAAGGAAGACGCACCGCAAAGCAAAACAAGACATTTATGGAAGAAATTCGAGAAAAGGTATAAAAACAAGGCACATAGTTAAGCGGCAGGGAAATGGACAAACGTCACAAAACGGCCCTCTACACTTACTGGAACCCTAACACAGCACAGTTGGGTTCTTCAAGCAAAGAGTCCCGGAACATAATAGAAATATCTTCTCGGCAGCAAGGAGAGGTAGGAAGGGGAGGGTGGGGAAAGGAGAAGGATTCTTCTCTCTAACCTCTCTTATAGAAGAAGGCTGGCCATGACCTCCTCCTCCTGGCCTCCTCAGCCAATCACTGGGCAGTCTCTGGCCCTTTCCAGGGTGAGCGGGAGTGCCCTCTCCCAGACCGGATTCACGGCAGTTGGAGGGACCATCCCTTGTGACACCTTTAGTTATCCTACCTAGATTCATCATTCATGGGATTACAACCCCAAAAAAATATTAAAGGAAAACAACTGGTTTATACCTCTGAAACGAGCTAATGCTGAGCCGTGTTTGCGGTTATTCCACCTGAGAGCTTTTTCTCCAGGGTTCATGTGATAGTGCCGTGTCACATCAACCAGGGAGGGGGTGCCCCCAGTCTAGATGTCGGGCCCATGCAGCTGAGAAACGGGAGCCAGGCAGCTGCAAAACTTTGGCAAGATTTATCTGCCCAGCAACTTTCTGTGGAGTCCTCCGATTCCAGATGGTGCATTGCCCCGATTTCCCTGGCAGCAGCCAGAAAGACCAGGGCCGGATTTATGCATAAGCTAAATAAGCTACATCAAATATTAAAAAGGCGTATATATTTTAAATTTTTCTGAGACCAGCGGATGTAATTTAAAGCGGTAGGGGGCCTCTGGGTTTTGTATAGCTTAGGGCCTCAGCAAGTCTAAATCCGGCCCTGAGAAAGACGCAGAGGTGCTGCTTCCTGCTCCTGCATGCATGCCAGAGCTCCGGAAACCTAGAGAGCCCCCATGAAGGTGCCACGAGGGAGGGATGGTCCCTCCAACTGCCGGGACGACCCACCCACGAGGTTTGCTGCTCCCCCTGGGCTCCCTCCTCCCCTCGAGGGACAGGAACTCCCTTCTGGTTCCGGCCCTGGGGGCTTCTCGGCACCAAGGGGGGGCAGGCCTGCCCCCCCAAGAGGCTGCAGCAGGCCTCGTCCTGTGGGGGGTGGGGGGGGAGGCTACTCGCTTCTCTCCTCCAAGGGAAGGCAAGAGGCCAGAGGGCTCCTTCCTCTTGCTCACAGGCTGGCTTCCTTCTGTGGCAGAGCTGGGGCTTCTTTCAAGCCAGGCCCAAGAGCCGGGGGGACCCTTCACCCGGGGCGGAGGGTGGCCACTGTGACTCTGGCCTGTCTCCAGCCACTGTCTCCCAATAAGCGCGAGGGTCACAAGGGTCCTGAGAGAGGCTCTTGCCTCAGCAGGGCAGCCACCAGCAGGTTTCCTCAGAGGTCCGTCCCCCCCGGTGAGCTCGCTGGGACGCTTGAGGTGCAGACTCCTTCTGCTGCCAGGCCCCTCGCGCTAACTGAATGAAACCGAAGGAGCAACACCGCCCCTGTGGTGTGTCCCCGCCTGCCCCACCTCCTCTTGCCTCCCCAGGTGTCCTCCATCAACCGCATCCTGAGGAGACTGCCAAGGGGCGTGGCTCTCCCAGACCCACCCGCCATCCCGGGGAAGCCTCTGCTCTCAGGTAACATCGGAGGCTGTCTGTGGTGGGGAGAAGGGGGAGGGAGAGGGGCTCTGAGACTCCACGTGAAGGGCAAGGGGAATAAATCCAGTCCCCTCCTCCTCCTCCTCTTTAAGAGCCAGTTTGGTTTCGTGGTTAGGAGTGCGCAGACTCTAATCTGGGAGGACCGGGTTTGATTCCCCACTCCTCCTCCACTTGCACCTGGCTGGATGACCTTGGGCAAGCCGTAGTTCTGACAAGAGCTGTCCTTGAAAAAAAGAGCAGTTTCTGTCAGAGCTCTCTCAGCCCCACCTACCTCACAGGGGAAGGGAAAGGAGTTTGTCAGCCGCTCTGAGACTCCTTTGGGTTGTGAAGGGCCATGGGGTATAAGTCCAATCTCTTCTTCTTCTTTAATAATAAGGGCTTCTGGGTTTGCTGTTCATGGCCTGTTAGTCCCTGTTTTACCTCCTCTGCCATCTTTCTCCCTCTGCCGGGACCCGTTTCTTCAGACGGTGCCCCTGGGTGCGCCTCCTTCCCAATCCACACAAAGGCTCTGGCACTCCTCTGTCAGCCTCAAGCATGTCTGCCCCACACCAAGAAAAGCTGCCCCCTCTCAGAAAGGGTCTGCCTTCTGCCCGCAAACCCTCGAAGCTACCCACTCCTGCAAAAGGGCCGGGGAGGGGAAAGCAGGCACTTCGGCTGGGAGGTCTCCATTGCAGACTGGCACCAGGCCCCCCCCCCCCCCCCCCCGTTTTTGTGGTCCCCAGCCGGCCCCCCCCCCCCCCCCCCCCGTCCTGTTTTTTGGGCAGGATGTGGGCTTTGTGGCTGATGGCTTTATTGCCCCCAAACTAGCCGTTTCTCATCTGACAACTTTACCAAAGTCAGTATCCAGAAATTATTTGCATCAATATACCACCCACAGATGGATGGACTTGTCTGGTATTCCAGCCAAACCGCTGAGGCTTTTTCTCCCCACCACCAGCAGCACCCCCACCTGGGGGGGGGGGTTTCCCTTCAATGTTTAAAAAATCAGCAGTTGACACATCATCATAGCATTATAATAGAAGAATCGGCGTCCAGGAACACCTTGTTGCTGTTGTCAGCCATTCAGCCGTGTCCAACTCTTGGCGATTCTATGGGCCAGCCTCTCCCCACATTTCCCAATCTTAGGGGCGCCTCCAAGACTAACAGCATATGCGGCACAGGGGAGGACCCTTCATGAGCCCCTGCGGCCACTCCTTCAGGGGTTGGAGGAGGGAGCTGTGGCTCTCAGGGAATGTCTGTCCGTCCTCTTGGAGGGGCTCCTGGACTCCGGCTCTTTCCTCCTGCTGCAGACAGACAAACTCGGCCACCCGTCTCAACATAAGAATGTTTGCCAGAGGCTCTGCATTTCCCAGCTTTCTTTCTTTTCTTTAAAAGTCTAATTGCAAAGCTTTGCCTTCTGCCTTGTATTCCTGCAACAATCCCCTCAGGAAGTGAAAAAAGGAAATTGCCCCCCCCCCCCCAAAGCATCTACGCTGTGGCAAACCACCCACCTTTTACGTTCTGATCCTGGCTCTCTTG
>NW_015168702.1:18099-19286 GCF_001447785.1 Gekko japonicus
TGGGGGCACCAAAGGCTTTTGGGGTGGGGGGTGGGGGGGGGGAGGGAAGGTGCTCTCCCCCTTCAGACCTGGCAGAGTTTGGTCCGTGTAACCCGCCCAGCAGTTTCCAGCCTCATGGGTAGGATTTTCTAAAAGCCGTCTGTTTATACCCCAGGTCACGAATCAAGTAAACCTTTAGTAACTACAGATAAATCACAGAAGGACCAGATAATTGGGAACCATCAGTAGATGGAAAGTTACAGACGGAGCAACCAGAAAAAGACCCCAAAGGGGGCATCATTACGGGTCAATCCTATATTTACAAAAGAGCCTCAACATTTCTTTTCGTGGGAACGGGTTCAAGATGGAGCCCCTTGGCACAGCCTTCCTGGGAGCGGGTTCAAGATGGAGCCCCTTGGCACAGCCTGACTTTTGGCTATTCCCCCGCACACACACACGCGCGCACAGGCACTCGGAGGCGAGGCCAGCCACCGACCACTCCTGGGCGTGTTCCCGAGCTGCATCTGCTCCGTGACCTCCCAGAAGAATGGAGCCCCCCCCCTCTCCAGAGGCACACGCACACGCACACGCGCACGCGCACACGCACGCAGCGTTTTAGAGGGGCTGTGAAAGGGGCCCTTTCTGGGGAGGGGGCCTGGGGAGGGGGTGGGTTGGTTGGCTTGGCTTCCCCGTGGCTTCGCTGTCTGTTTTCTGTTCGGGATTCAAGCAGAGGTGCCTTTGATCCCGGCTGCCCGGCCGGCCCGGCCGGGGTCCCAAGGGTGGCTCAGCCCCTGCCCCGTTGTCGCCTTCCTTCCTCTCCGCAGGCGGCCTGCCCTTGCTGGGGGCGGGGCGTTGTTCCGAGGGCTTCTCCCGGGGGACTCCGCCGGAGGGAGCCAGGAGGGGCCAGAGGCGCAGGCCCAGGCGGGCCCTTTCGAAGCCGCAACGGGAAGCCTTGGAAGAAGGTGACGGACTGCCCGCTGCTGCTGCTGGGCCGGGCCGGGCCGGGAGTCCCTGAGGCCAGGGGCGGGGGCCAGACCTCAGTCAGCGAGGCCCTTCCAGGGGCGGCAGGGGGTGGGCAGGGAGGACGAGCCAGGGTCTGCCCTGGAGTCCCCCCTCGCTGCTCTTCTCCTTCCGTTCCCTGCTGCCACCCAACTCCCACATCAGCAGCAGCAGCAGCAGGGGTGGGGTGGGGTGGGGTGGGGTGTGGG
>NW_015168702.1:19379-24991 GCF_001447785.1 Gekko japonicus
TGGCGCCGCCCCCCCCCGGGAAGAAGCGCCTCGCCCCCCGCCTGGGGGCAGGCCCTGGAGGACCCCCCCGGCTCTCCTCCCGCGGCCCTTGGCGGCTGCCCAGGCTGCCCGGATGGCCCAGCCCAAGCAGGGCGGAAGGCAGCCGCTGACCTGCGCGGGCCAGGCCCAGGGGGTGGGGTGGGGTGGGGGCTCCCTCCCTCTCTCTCCCGCACACCAGCCAGGCACCCCCTCCGCCTGCCGCAGGCCGTGGAAGGAAGCTTGGGCGGCCTTCCTGGGACTGGCCTCCACGGGGGACTGGGCCTCCGTTCTCCATTCCAAGGACTGGCCGCCTGAGGGCATCGCCCAGGGCCTGGAGGACTCCTGCGGCGGCATGTGCCCCCCGTGGTGGCCAGAGGGAGTTCCCTCCGCGGCTGCTCAGGCCTTCCCTGGGATTTCTCGGGGCCGCGCTCCGGGGCTGCTGTGTGTGTGGGGGGGTGGGGGGTGGCCGTGGCCTGAGTGGGCCTCCTCCTCGGCGGAGACCGGCCAGGTGACGCCAGCCACGCTGTGCAGGATTGTGCTGTCCGAGGGGAGGTCGGGGGAGTTGGGGGCTGAACACGCAGGGGCAGAGCCGCCTCCTCCATGCCCTGACTCCCCCTCGCCTTCTCCTTCTTGCCAACTAGGTCTGGTTCTCAAATCGGAGGGCGAGATGGCGGCGGGAGGCTCTGGAGGCTCTGCAGATCGAAGGCACAGGTCCTGCTCCGCCCCACTCGGCCCCAGACCTGCACCGAACCCCCTCCCCTCCCCGGCACAGAGACGCCCCCTCCTCAGCTTTCCCAGGCCACACAGAGGCATGGCGCTCCAGGGAAGGCCTGCCCGCCCCCTCCTCAGCGCGCTGGTCTTAAACATGGTGGTGGGGCTTCTTTTGGGAACTGGGCAGGTTCAGAGTGTACGGAAGCTGCCCGTGTCCTCCCTAGCCTGGGGGGGGGGGGGGGGGGGGGGCCCTCTGCCCTGGCCTCAGCAGCTCCCTCCCCTTTGCCTGTTGGCTGGCAGCCACCCAGCAAGGGGCCCTCTTCTTCCTCTCTTTCTCCACCCCAGGGGCCTCGTGGGCACGGGGGCTCTCCTCCTCCTTTGTGCCAGCTGCCCAGGGATGGGCTCCGGCTCCACCGGCCACCGCGAGGGCTGCTGCCTTCTCTGACCAGGTAGGCAGAAGCTCCAAGGCCACACGGTTGGTGGAGACAAGGTCAGCCCCCCGCTCCACCCCCGGTATGTTGCCACGTCCCTCTCTGCCGCTGGGCACGCCAAGGGGAAGGCCACCCTCGGCCTGCGCTCCCGGCCAGCGTCACCCACTGTTGGGTTTTGAAATAGAAAAATTGGTATTTAGCAGAGATAAAATAGCTTAGCAGAGCCAGAGAAAAATAATTCAGACTCAGAGTCCATTTGTGATTAAAATAGAAAGTTTTTACTACATTCTAGCATGGGAAGGGTGACTGGGATGAAAATAACAACGGAGCTAAATCTCCTACATCCTTACACTACAAAGGACAAGACTAGAAGAGAGCAATTATGGCTACTCTTACTTCTTCTTGAGAACAGCAAACAATAGATCAGGGAGAATTTTCCCAGGCTTGTACTCCTAAAACAGCATTGGTTACATGAAACACATCTGACTTCCTGCGAGCAACACAAACAAACACTTAACCCCAGATACACTGAGTGTAATTTAACTTGCAATACCCAACACCCACCCTCCCCTGCCCGCCTGCCCGTGCTCTCAGCTCCCCGTGGGCCCCGCCAGGCTCCCTTCCAAGGCCTTTGGCAGCCAGGGCAGATCCGTGTCTCCTTCTTCTTCTTCTCCTCGTGCAGCTGAGCCGGCAGCAGCCACCACTGTCCCTACCACTCACGTCCTGCTCCACCGTGGCCAGGCCCAGCCTCGAGGGAGGGGGGGGGAGGGGGGGAAGGCTGTGGCTGAGCAGCATCAGGGCACCTGTGTGGCAGCAGCACCTCCAGCTCAAAGGACCCGGCGGCAGGAGGTGACAGGAGAGCTGCTGCCAGCCCGAGGAGGAGAGGAGGCTGACCCGGATAGGGTCTGGCTCAGCAGAGGAGGCCGCTTCATGCAGCTTCATGACCAGCCGGCGGGGAAGCGGGCAGGACCTCCCTGCCTGGCGGAACCTTGGCCCCCAACCCTGAGATCCCCCCCCGGGGGGCGACAGATCCCCGAGCAGGTGCAGGAGCCCCGCTCTGAGGGCCTCCTCTTCCGTGCAGCTCAGCCACTCTGCCCTGCCCTTTTGCTGGGCCCTGCCTGGTCCTGGGCCCATGGGCCCCTGCCTCTCCCCACTCTCATTCCCGGGCAGCAGAGCCCTCAGGGGGCCCTGGAGCCTGCCCCGTGCAGGCGGGGAGGGCCAGCTAACCCCTTCTCCAGGGACAAAGGGCGTACCCTGCATGTCACCTGTAGACCACCTTGGAATCAGCTCGGCTGCCTGCCTGCCTTGGTCTCCTTCTGGGACCCCTGGGGATCCTCGCTCCTGAGCAGCAGCTGTGGTGGTCAAGGGTGATCTGGTTCAGAACTGTAGCACAGACAGGCCCTCCCTCCGCTGCTTTTCACAGCAGCAGCACCTCTGCAAAAGAGGACCGGCTGCTCTCCCTCCCCCACCACCTCCTGGCTGTGTTGTTTTCACCCTCCGCAGCAGAGTCTCAGGCCTGGCCCAGAGGCCCTGGGCCCCAACACCTTCCACCTCCACCCAGGGATGCCACCTTGCTTGCACCTGACCCCCTCCCCGCCTCGTGCCTGCAACGAAGAGCCCTTCTGCCTGCGGTAAGTAAGAGAGGCTCTTCCTGGGGTCTGTGGCCCACAAGAAGGGGGGGGGAGGAGAGGTCACTCAGTGGGGGTGGGAGGGGTCTGGGGCAGGGACAGATGCTCAGCAAGCTCCCCCTTCCCAGCTGACGCACCAGGACGGCCACTGTTCCACGATCCCAAGCGGAGGAGAGCAAGGGGGCCAGCTCTTCTCCCCCCCCACTCCCCCAGGCACGAGCTCCACCTGATCTCTGGCCTCCCCGTCTGCAGGGCCGACTGCTGCGGGAGGAACCTGGCTCCCCTCCCCTGGGAGACCGGCGCTGGCACAGCCCTCCATGGAAGCCTCCCCCCCTCCTCCGCCGTCTGAGGCCGCGGGACTCCTCCCCCTACAGGTTCCGTTTTACTTCTGGGGCTCTGTGTGGGCTCCCCTTCCTTCTCAAAGACCAGATTTAATCATGGCGGGAAGAGACATCTGGAAACCCCCCCCCCCATGTGCCTGATTTACTTCTGGGGCTCTGTGTGGGCTCCCCTTCCTTCTCAAAGACCAGATTTAATCATGGCGGGAAGAGACATCTGGAACCCCCCCCCACCGTGCCTGATGAGTGAGCCAGCCAAATGCGGTGTGGCAAGAAGGCCTTTCGGAGGAACGCCTCCAGAATCTAAACCAGCCAAGCCCCGAGGCTGAAAACTGGTCCGCAGTTCACATGAAGCTCTGGAGTGCAAACATCATGGGGAACACCTTTTCCAGCCTAACAGAATCCCATGGTCTGAAGACACAGAAGCAGACTGGCCCCGAGGCTGCCTCCTGGCTCTGGGATGCAGAGGCTGAGTGCCCCTGAACGTGGAGGCCCCCCTCAGTCACCGTGGAATCACAGAGAGTGGGAAGAAGGGGCCACACAGGCCATCTAGTCCAACCCCCTGCCCAGTGCAGGACCACGGCTAGGAGCCACGGATAGACATAGCCTCCTTTCAAAGTTATTTCTTCCTGTGGCCATCACTACATCCTCTGGCAGTGAATCCCATATTTTGAGCACACTCTGTGTAAAGAAGTATCTCCTGTCCTTCCAGAATCGACTGCCCCTCGACTTTATTGGATCCCCCCCCCCCGTGTCCCATCATTTTGTGCGCGGGAGACAAACAGGAGCCAAAAGCCCACCGGCCTGGACCGCTGCCTGGAGGACCGGGTCTGAGGAAGCCCTGACCCAGGAGCCGGCCTTGCAAGGCGTGCTGCTTGCTCCGGGGAGGCAGGCGCGACCTCCACGCAAGAGGACGGAACTCAACCTTCAACTCAGGAGGGCTTTTAAAAGTCTGCTTTTTTTTTTTTAATACACCGCTTTGCATGTTGAACAGCAGCCTTAGAATTGCCGTAGATTAAAAAACATATATACACAGCACATTTTTAACACCCCGTGGTTTGGAAGCAAGCTCCTCCGTGTTCACCAACATAGAGGCTGGGTCAAGGCAGGTCTATAATGGCTACTACGGGAGCTGGGCAGATCCCTTGGCCGTCTCCTCCCGGGGTGGGGGGCCCGCCCTCCTCGTCTCACTGGAATGTGGGGCAGAGGCAACAACGGCTTCCCGCCCCATCTCCTTCCTCCATCTAGAACTCCCAGAGAGACTCGCCGGTCACTTCCTCGGCGTCGGCCATGAGAGCGCCTTCCCGGTCCCCCCGCAGATAGTACCCATTGGGGGCCAGGATAGCCAGAAGGTTGTTCCCGCGGATCTCCAAGCAGAAATTCAAGGCAAACTTCCCCCAAGTCTTGAAGGTCTTCTCTGAAGTCAGAGACCAAAAGCTCTTGCCGTGGGCTGCAGAAGGGAGCGAGGAGGGGGAAGGCAAAGGGCAGAAGTCACGGCGAGTCTCTCCCTCTTGCCCGCCCCTATGGCGGCGGTCTCTGGCCAGCACCCATGCAAAGCAGACAGAGGTGCCCGGCAGGGAGCTCTTTCAAGAGCGCACCTGCCGTGGGAGCAGGAAGAAGGGGGGGAGAGTGAGAACCCCCACCCCCCGCCCGGCATGGGAAGGAGGCTGCACTCAGAGGAGCTGGGGGGTGGGGGGTGGGATTCTGCGCGGACGTCAGCCACGGAGGCACGGGGGAAGCCGGGCGAGGCCAGAGAGGGTTGCACGCTGGCGGGCCGGGAAATGCCAGGGAGGAGTGAGCGGGCCCCCCCCTTACTCTGGAGGTGGTAGATGCTGTGCTTGCAGGGCAGCAGCTCGATGCAGTCGGGCTCCAGGAGGTTGCACTGCAGGACCTCGTGGCCAGGGGCACTCCCCACATAGCCGTATCGGCCGCGCAGCAGCAGAAAGGAGCGGTTGGCCAGGCGCAGCTCAAACTCCTCGCTGGGCCCTGTGGCAAGAGAAACAGCCGAGGTCAGCCGGAGCCCGTGCGCAAAGGCAGGGACGCCTCTCGGGGCCGGGCAGAATTCATGGCCCGGGACGTGCTCAGGGCTCCTCCCCTTGCTTTCACGGAGCAGAAGGCTATCTGGGCCCACCAGAACTTCCAGGCTCAGAGGCAGTCTACCTTAGGCTACTCCCTGCTGGGGGGAGCAACCAACAGAGGGGGGCTGTGGCTTTCCTTGTGGGCTTCCTCATGAGTATCTGCCTGGCAGTGTGTCAGCAAGCTGCCATGGAGTTACTATGTTACATTGTAACCTCTGAACCTTCTTCCCCGCCCCCCCCCATCTGTAGGTGTTTACTTTCTCGTGCTTGCTACATTTGCGGAACTGCTCAAGGTTAGCAGCTGGAGGTGGGATTGTGTTGTGGCATCGCTTGGCTTGTTATGTATTCGAAGCTTGAGAACTGCCCTGTGTTTATGTTGTAGAACCGTTGTGTTCCCAAGGAATTGGG
>NW_015168702.1:25281-30798 GCF_001447785.1 Gekko japonicus
CTGTGCTTTGAAATCAAGCCAGGCTCAGGCCCAGGGGCAGGTGCCCAGGGAGGGGCGGGGAGAGCCTTCCAGAGGCGGAGAGAGTCCCGGCCCGACTCACCCACACTCCCCCTCTCTCTTCCCAAAGGCGCCCAAGCTCTGGCAGGGACGAGGGAGGCAGCACATCCTGTCTCCCAGCAAGACTCCCGCGCTGCCCCTAGAGGAGCAGCTCCCTCCTGTTCTCCTCACCTGGGTGCACGGCTCTGGCTACCACCAGCCCGACTGGAAGCATGCCCAGGTAGCAGCCACTGAAAGCTCTCAGGAAGATTTTCCCATAATGCCACAGAACATGGAAGCAGGTCTCGGGCTCTCTGCAGTCGCCATTGGCCACCACGCTTGTGCTTTCCCTCTGGAGAGAGGAGGGGAAAGGTCAGAGGTAAAAGGGCGCTCTGCTTTGGAGCACGGGGGGGGGGCGTCATCTCCCCCCTTCCCCTGGTCTTCTTTTACTATATATATGGAAATTGTTTTACTTTACTTTACTATAAATAGCCCGCCCTTCTCACTGAGACAGAAGGCGGGTTACACAATATAAGTCAATGCAGTCAATGAGGTGTGACATCTAATAAACACATTCAGAGCAGGATTACACAAGTTTGAAAGCCAGAAGTCTTCGACAGGATATGCTCAACAGTGCAGAAAATGGCTGTGCATAACTAGAAGTCAAAGCCGTCAGAGCAGGGCAACAGGTACAGCACTGTTCACAGCCAGGGGTCTAGTCCACAGTCCGATTCTCCTACAAAAGCACCTTCTCGAGCCATTCCGTCATAATAGAGCTCTATTACCTTGGTGGAAATACCCTCCTGCGTCATTCTGTGTTACACAGTTTGAGGAATGGCAGACGTGTGGGAGCCTAGGGCACTCCACAAGGCAGGGGCCACAGCGGAGAAGGCATGTGTACAGGCAAGCTGTTGGTCTTGCTCACTTGTAGGGTGGCGCCCCGTGAATACCCTGCCTGAAGGACCAATGCCGCTGTGGCAGAGCATAAGGGGAGAGGGGCAGTGCTGCAGACATGGGGGGGGGGGGTCCAAGGCCACGTCACAGCCGGCACCTTGTATTGAACTCGGTAACGGATGGGAGGAGATGAAGTGACTGCCGAACAGCAGTGTGACATGCACGCTCCATCTAGCTTCTCATGTTAATTGAGTGGCAAAATTCTGCACCGACTGCAGTCTCTAAATTGACTTTGAGGGGAGACCTATGCAGCGGGCATTAGAGTTGTCTAGTGTGCGAGTGTTACCATAGTGTGTGTGGACCCAGGCAGCCAGACTGGGTGAGTCAAGGCAGGAGGACATCTTCCAAGCTAAATTGAGCTGGAAGAGAGCACTTTTTCTGCAGCTGCATCCTCTTGCTTGTCCAAAAGTAATGCTGGAGCCAGGGTAACCCCGAGGCTCTTAACCGAGTCAGGAAGGGTCAGCTGTACCCGATCAAAAGTGGGAAAGCACAAAATCAGTACTGTAACTAAAAGTTTAAACTGAGGTTCACCCCCAAAAGTCATGTTCACTATGTGAATGAGCTGTTTAACAAATGCACTCCTTTTTCTCCGTCTTGGAATCTCAAACGATATAGTAACTTGAAAGGGGTTAAAAATGCTCAGCTTTTCCATTCCTACTGCGAAAGAGCTTGGAGGTCCTTTCACCTCCAGTTTCGCATGCTCAAAATTCTGGCTGCAAGGCAGGCTAATGACTTCTTCCCAAATTCCTGGGTGTGAGGGTAGGAGGTCCACCAGGTATGCTCTGACTCTACTTGCACACGTCCACGTTGCCCAGCATCAAGGCTCAGCATCACAAGGGGCTTTACTTGGCTTGGCACACCAAGCTGTGGTCGTATAGATTTTTAAAAATGTGTGAACATTATTTTAGGGGGATTGTTTTGCATTTGGGGCCACCTTCCATTCAGGTAAATGAGGCAAAATGATGATTCCTGCCCTTCTCTAACTCAGTTCAGGAACACCCCGATTTGGCCGGCAGAACAGCAGGCTTTTCAGAAGAAAGATCCCTAAATCCTTCATTGAATTCCTTGACCTTTCAAGTCCAAATGATTTTGTTGTTTGCTTTACAAGTAAAGTGAAACACACTCCGTTTTCCCGTCAGTGGTTTTACACTATTTCCTCCCGCACCCCTTTAGACAGTTACATCAAAGCATAAAACATCAACCTTAGCAAACACGGCTTCTTTAATGTGAGCTTACCCAATTTAATTTGCTTAATCGTATGGACAGTTGTTATTGGATCCACCAGTGCTACCAGCCGTAACTGACCCCACAATAAACCCTGTGTACATCCAGGCCCATAGCGTTACTGAAACTCCAGCGTAGGAAGAGGCAGGGCTTCCTGGAACCACGGTGCCTCTGCTGCACCTCGAAGAGCAGCAGAATCCTCCTGGGGAGACTCTGGCAGGACTGGGCACAGATGGTGCTCTTTTGAAGGCCCACCCACAAAAGCCACATTCCCTACCTGGGTGCCAGATCTTCCCCAGCTGCCTTATAAGCACAGCTGGACTGGCCTTCACCACACAGAGGTGAGTTAGTACAGCTTCCCCTGGCTCTGGGAGCAGGCCTTTGCAGCTCTTGCTGTCCTTGGGATGCCATTCGACTACTGGGCAATCTGCCCCTCCCATTGGCAACAGCCATCTCAAGGGGTCTGGGTAGCCCTTGGGGCACGACACTGTGCCCTTGAAGAGGTCTACGGGCTCACTCTGTTTGTTCCATTGCAGAAGTGCTGGGCCTTGACTACTCAGCAGGGGGTTTCTGGCTTCTGCAGAACGAAGGACAGGCGTCCGCCTCACCAGCTGCACTGAAGTGGTGGGGAGGGAGTAGAGAAACCTGTGGTTCTTCGTCTTCTACCAGTGAGGAACCCGTGTCGCGTGGGACCTGGCCCCAGGAACCACAGTGCCTCTGCTGCACCTCGAAGAGCAGCAGAATCCTCCTGGGGAGACTCTGGCAGGACTGGGCACAGGTGGTGCTCTTCTGAAGGCCCAACCACAAAAGCCACATTCCCTCTCTGGGTGCCAGATCTCCAGCTGCCTTATAAGCACAGCTGGACTGGCCTTCACCACACAGAGGTGAGTTAGTACAGCTTCCCCTGGCTCTGGGAGCAGGCCTTTGCAGCTCTTGCTGTCCTTGGGATGCCATTCGACTGGGCAATCTGCCCCTTCCATTGGCAACAGCCATCTCAAGGGGTCTGGGTAGCCCTTGGGGCACGACACTGTGCCCTTGAAGAGGTCTACGGGCTCACTCTGTTTGTTCCATTGCAGAAGTGCTGGGCCTTGACTACTCAGCAGGGGGTTTCTGGCTTCTGCAGAACGAAGGACAGGCGTCCGCCTCACCAGCTGCACTGAAGTGGTGGGGAGGGAGTAGAGAAAGGAGGCTCTGGAGTAACCCCTCCCTCCTCCCGCTCACTGATCAGCTCAGATCACAAACCCCTGCGGAATCCGCCGGCACTCCCCTGCCCCCACGGGCTTCTCGCACAGCAGCACCCCCTGTCCCCTCCACACACAAGAGTCCCCCACCTGCCTGACTTACCTGAGCCAGGTATCTGTGGTTGGTGCCTTTTAACTGCACAGTTCTGGAGTCCGGGTTCACTTCCAAGTGGAAGATGGACATCGGGGTCACCTTCTTGGACCCAGCGTACACCTCTGAGTCTGGGGGAGGAGGAAGAGGATGTCTCCTCAGCCACCAGGAGGCTGCCAGCGAGCATCTCTCTGCTGCTCTCACCCACCAGCACACACATGGCTCGAATTGGCTCACTCACTGATTGCAATTTAAAGTGCAGGTTTTAACTGAAGCTGCCCCTTGGGAAAGGCAGCTTGGTGCTCTGGATCCACACCAAACAGGCGTTTACTCTTCCCCTTGAGGAGAGCCCACCATGAGCCAAGACGGCTTACAAAATGTAAATATACACAATTATAAGACAAAACACAAATTAAAATGCATGAAGTTAAAACATCATCACTAACAGTTACCATAGACGTCCATCCATTCATTCACTTCTGCTAAAAGTGTAGCAAAATAAGCCTCCTTTACAGAAGGGGGAGAGTGTGGGAGCTCACAGCACCAAGGCTGGCAGGCTACTCCAAAGGAGGGGGGCAGCCGCTGAAAACGAGCAGAGGCTGTAGCGGAACGGAAAGTCAAACAGAAGGGAGATGTCTGATGGATGCCCTTGGGGGGCATATGAGCTCATACAGGGAAAGACAGCCTATTAGATAAGTGGGTCCCAGGCTGTGAAGGGCTTTAGAAATAACAAACAGGACCTTGAACTGTGAACCTGCCAAAGCACAATGCTCCCTGATCATGCTGGTGTGAACCAGTCAGTCATCTAGTGGCCGCATTTTGTTCCAGCTGATGTTGCGTCTACAGGAGCAGCCCCCACATGGATCCACCCCACAACCACCCTCTGACACTGTCTAAGAGCAACAGCTTAGGGCCACTCTGCGAGGTTCATGGCTGAGTGGGGGTCTGGACGTGGGTCTCCACAATCATAGCTAGCAGTTAACCACTGCTGTACACCGGCTAGATGAGTCCTAGCCCGTCCGCATTTGTGAATGAGGAACCACCTCTGCTTCTTGGAGCAGAAAATGGGATCTACTTGCCGCATACGACAGTCACGTATCTCTTGGTTCTAGTCCTCAGACTGACCCATTGTGGGCACCTCCTAATAACAAACCACTCTTCATTATCATCGGGGTTGTCTCCGAGGCGCAGGAGCCCACGACTTCCGTGCGGATACAGGACACGTCCCTCCCGGTCTGTCCTGAATGGCCGGCACACCGGCTTAGCAGTCTCTGCAGATGGCTTCTTGACAAGCTTCTCTGACCTAGAAACAAACTCGTGGTGGGAAGTCTCCAAGTGATAGACCCCACCCCTGAACCTCAGGATGAAGCTGCACTCCTCCAGGTAAGGCACCTGTGTGTCGACCCAGACCCGGTTCAGCTCTGGATCGGCTCGTGCGTAGAGTTGCAGGCGGGGGCTGAACACGACCACGTGGGCGTGCATGGCCAGCTGAGGCATCCACATGTGGTAGGGTGTCAGGGCCCGGCTGATGCAGAAGACATCTTCTCCGTCAGACTCCAAGTACTTCCCGCTCTGGAACTGCCGGAGGGTCCACGCCCCACTCGGGTGCACTTCCAGGAGGAAGTGCCCCCGCTCTTCGGGCACGGGCTGAGCACACCGGACGGAGCCATCGGGGTCAGCCCGGAGAGCTTGTCCTTGGTGCCCTCTCAGTTCCACCACCGTCTGCTCCCCTTGCCTCTGGCTGACCTTCAGCCCCCAGGTCTGCAGAGGCCAAAAGAGAAAAATCCCCAAGACGCCCCAGAGCAATGAGGTTAAAACCCCCCCCCCCAAGAGCTTGTCCTTGGTGCCCTCTCAGTTCCACCACCGTCTGCTCCCCTTGCCTCTGGCTGACCTTCAGCTCCCAGGTCTGCAGAGGCCAAAAGAGAAAAATCCACAAGACGCTCCAGAGCAATGAGGTTAAAACCCCCCCCC
>NW_015168702.1:31483-31589 GCF_001447785.1 Gekko japonicus
AGTTGTAGTGGATAACTCCCTGAAAATGTCAAGACAGTGTGTGACTGCAATAAAGAGGGCCAATGCTATGCTGGGGATTATTAGGAAGGGTATTGAAAACAGATAC
>NW_015168702.1:31649-31785 GCF_001447785.1 Gekko japonicus
AATACTGTGTGCAGTTCTGGGCACCACAACTTAAAAAGGATATTATAGCTTTGGAAAAAGTGCAGAAAAGGGCAACTCGAATGATAAAAGGGTTGGAACACTTTCCCTATGAGGAAAGGTTAAACCGCTTGGGGCT
>NW_015168702.1:31850-31958 GCF_001447785.1 Gekko japonicus
AGCGGTCGGGTTAGAACGGATAAAAGGAAGTACTTCTTCACCCAAAGAGTGATTAACACTTGGAATTCACTGCCACAGGAAGTGGTGGCGGCTACAAGCATGGACGGC
>NW_015168702.1:32062-32514 GCF_001447785.1 Gekko japonicus
GGGGGGTCAACAGTGGGAGGGCTTCCAATGTCCTTTCCCCACTGGTGGACCTCCTGATGGCACTGGTATTTCTGGCCACTGTATGACACAGAGTGTTGGGGGGGGGGGTCAACAGTGGGAGGGCTTCCAATGTCCTTTCCCCACTGGTGGACCTCCTGATGGCACTGGTATTTCTGGCCACTGTATGACACAGAGTGTTGGACTGGATGGGCCTTTGGCCTGATTCAACATTGGCGTCTCTTATGTTCTTATGTTCTTCCGCAGAGCCTCAGCCTCCCCCCCCCCCACGAGTGGGAGAGCAGCGGGGCGGGGGGGGCATGGCCCTGGAAAGACTGGCCCGCGTTTGGCCCGTATATTGCTGCTGCCGCTGTTGATGTTCTGTACAGACTCCAATTTGTGTAAAAACACACAGACCTTTGCCTACCGAAACAAAGGACACACAACACAGGGAC
>NW_015168702.1:32546-39055 GCF_001447785.1 Gekko japonicus
GACAGCTCAGCAAGGAAGGCAAGCCAAAGCCAAGAAAAAAGCCCCCCCCCCCCTGGCTCTTCTGCTCACTACTCTCCCCGCCAGGCCCGTAGCTCTGGCCTCGCAACTGGCCTTCCTGGGGAGCAGAGCCTCTAAGAGCAGAGCAGCAGCAGCAGGGTGGGCTGGGAGAGAGGGCTTCGAGGCAGCCTCTCTGAGCCTCCTCAAGCGCCCTGTCCTACATGGGTGTTCTTAGCCATTGGGCCCAGAGAAAGTGGCTGCCAGGAGAGATCGCTAAAAACTGCAAGCTGTCAGCCACTTTGGAGGACAGTTCTCAGCTGCTGCAAGTGGATCCCTTTTGCCAGCCTAAGAAACAAGTCTGATGACAAGCCGGCAGGTGGGGGGGGGGGGGGTGACTTCTAAGGCCAAGAAAGCTAACCCCTAGGCAGAAAAAACCTCTTAAAGGAGACCAGTTTGGACATGGAGTTAGAAGGCATCCTAGAGGTCACCTACTCCAACCCCCCTTGCTCAGTGCGGGGAATTAGTCAGCTACAGCCCCCCCACTCTGTTTAAAGGGGCGCACACCTATTAAAAATGTTTTAAAATGATTGAAAAAAGCATTTACAGGAGAAATTCTTGTGGAGTTGTGCCTTTAAGAAAGGGGGGGTGGAGCCCCCAGAAGCCCCACGGTAGCTGGGGGAGGTGCCCTGCTGCTGGCCGGCACCTCCTGCAGTGCGCCTGAGGTGACGCCCCTTCTCTTGTTCCCCTTGCAGGGCCGCCGAGAGTCCCAGGAGGAGCCATGGAGAAGTTTGGCGTGAACTTTGGGGGTGGCCCCAGCAAGAAAGACCTCCTGGAGACGGTGGAGGCGCAAAGGAAGCAGCTGGCCCAGTACCAGGCACGGCTGAAGGACGTGGTGCGGGCCTACAAGAGCCTCCTCGCCGAGAAGGAAGCCCTGGAGGCCAGCCTGAAAGTCCTCTCGGTCTCCCAGCAGGTGGATGCGAGCCAGAGTGGGGCCTATTCTCCTCCTCGGGGGCTGGCTGGCTCCAGCCCGGACCCCAGTGACGACCGGACGTCTGTGCACAGCGAGGATAGCGCTGGGACGGCGGCCAGCCTGGCCAGCGCCAAGGGAGACCTCCTGGGCCCGGAGGAGGAGGAGAGGGCCGCTGGCCCGGCCTCTCCCCCCCCCAAAACGGAGGAGACCGGCAGCTCGGAGAGCGGCGTCAGTTCTGGCGGCGGCAGCAGCGGGGAGGCCGGGGAGGCAGACCACCGCCGGGTCCTCCAGCTGAAGACGCAGCTGGCCACCGTCACGAGCGCCCTGGCCACCGTCGCCCAGGAGAAGTCCCGCATGGAGGCGTCCTACCTGGCCGACAAGAAGAAGATGAAGCAGGAGCTGGAGGAGCTGGGCCGGAAGGGCCGCGAGGAGCGCAGCTGCCTGGAGAGTGAGCTGAGGGGGGCCCAGGAGCAGCTGGCGGAGACCAAGGCCCGCCTGATCACGCAGCAGCACGACCGGGCCCAGGAGCAGAGCGACCACGCCGTCATGCTGCGGGAGCTGCAGAGGTTGCTGCAGAGCGAGAGGGCCCAGCGGCAGGAGGCCGAGCTCAGCCTGGAGGAGGCCAGGGAGGCGCTGGCCGGGAAGGCGGGGGTGGCCGACCAGGCGGAAGGCCACGAGCGCCAAGCCAGGCAGCTGGCCCAGGAAGTGGAGGACCTGAGGAGGGCCCTGCGGGCCGCCCAAGAGGAGAGCAGCCGCCCCGACCCCCAGCGGCAGGAGCTGCAGGCCGAGATGTCTGCCCTCAAGAGCCACTTCCAAGCCCAGCTGCTGCAGGAGATGAGAAAGGTGCTGCTGGGGCCCTGGGGTGAGGGAGGGGGTTACCAGAAACCTCCTGGGGCTGCCTGGGGGACCTTTTCCTGCCTCTGTCAGGCTTCGTTTCCAGACCGTTTCCTTTTCTGCTCTTGGGGGGTGGTGGTGGTGGGGAGGCTCAGTGAGGTTGACCCTGAGGTCCGTGGGGTTCTAAGCAGAGTCCGGTCATTCCTTGACCTTGACTGTCCCAGTGGGCTAGCGAATGGCGTCTGATGCTGGAACTTTTGTTTTCAATGGCTTCCTTAAAAATAATCCCCAGTGTGGAGCTGGCCTTTTCCCCTGCTGCCCCAGGCAGAGTGAACATTTGCTTCCGCTGAGCCCTGCTGGACCAGACCAGGGAGGATCCATTGAGTCCAGCATCCCCGTCTCACAGAGCAGCCAACCAGTTCCTCTGGAGGGCCAACAACAACGCAGAGAGATAGAGGCCTTCCCCTGACGTTGCCTCCTGGCACTGGGGTTCGGAGCTTAACTACCTCTGAACGTGGAGGCCCGCTTTAATCAGCGTGGCTTGTAGCCACTGATAGACCTCTACTCCATGAATGTTTCTAATCCCCTCCCCTTTTAAAGCCATCTGTGCTGGTAGCCATCAGTACATCGATGTGATGGCAAAATTCCATATTTTAATCACTCTTTGAGTAAAGAAGTACTTCATTTTGTTTGTCCTGTACACACACAAAAAGTTTCTTCTCTCCCCTCTCTAACCAGCGGGTAATTTGATAAACCTCTTATCATGTCCCTCATTAGTGGTTGCTTTTCTAAACTGAAAAGTTCTGGACTCTTCAGCCTTTCCTCCTAGGGAAGGGGCTCCAACACCTCTTAATCGTCTTGGTTGCCCTCTTCTGTACTTTTTCAAGCTCCGCAATGTCCTCTTGGAGATACGGTGAACTCCACACAGTGCTCCGAATGGGGCCACACCATAGATCTGTATAGAGGCCCTTTTGATTTTCAGTCTCTTTCCTAATAAGTGCCAGCATGGAGTTTGCCCTTTTCCACGACTGCCGTGTACCGACAGTGCAATTACCGAGCTAATTTAATTGAATGAGTTTAGACTGGAGTAACTCTACAGAGGATCACACTGTGGGTCAATGTTTGCATTGAACTCTCTGCCACGACCCCAGGATCTATTCCCCTCTCAGTCTGAGGAAGTTCAGACCCCATTAGGCTGTATTTGAAGTTGGGATGTTTTTATCCCAGTGTGCATCACCTCACACTTCACCAACACTGAACTTCCTTTGCCACATCGTCGCCCACTTTGGTGTAGTGGTTAAGTGTGCGGACTCTAATCTGGGAGAACTGGGTTTGATTTCCCACTCCTCCACTTGCACCTGACTGGATGACCTTGAGTCAGTCACAAGCTCTGGCACAGCTGTCCTTGAAAAAGAGCAGTTTCTGTCAGAGCTCTCTCAGCCCCACCCACCTCACAGGGTGTCTGTTGTGGGGAGGGGAAGGAAAAGGAGTTTGTCAGCTGCTCTGAGACTAAGGGCGGGGTATAAATCCAATCTCCTCCTCCTCCACTCACCCAATTTGTGGAGAGCCTCTTGGAGCTCTCCACAGTCAGCCTTGGTTTTCATCATCCTGACTAGTTTTGTGTCATCTCCAAACTTGGCCACTGCGCTACTCACCCCTCGTTCCAGATCATTTATGAATAAAGTACATACTACTGGCCTCAATACTGATCCTTGTGGGAAACCCCACTGCTTACTCCCCTCCATTGCGAGGACTGTCTGTTTATTCCTACTCTTTGTTTACTGTCATTTAACCCATTTTTAATCCCTAAGAGAACCCATCCTCTTATCCCGTGACTGCTGACTTTAACTCAGGAGTCTTGGGTGAGGTACCTGTCGAACACCTTTTGAAAGTCCAAGTATATAATGTCTGCTGGGTCACCGTTGCCTACATGGTTGTTCACTTTCTCAGAGAACACAAAAAGTTTGGTGAGGCAAGACTTCCCTTTGCAGAAGCCATGCTGATTTTCCCTCAGCAGGCTTTGTCCCTCTGTGTGCCGAGCAATTCTATCTTTGATTATAATTTCTACTAATTTGCCTGGGACAGATGTTAGGCTGCCTGGCCTTGTAATTTCCTGGTTCCCCTTTTGGGGGGGGGAATCGATCTAATATTTGCAACTCTCCAGGGTTTTGGTACAGCAGCTGAATCTAGTGATAGGTTACGTATGTGGGTGAGTAGATCAACTGTCTCACATCTGAGTTCCCTAAGAACTCTCGGGTGTGCATCGCATCGGGACCTGGAGACATCCTGGTTTTTGATTTTCCCAGCAAGACTAGAGCCTGACCTCTGGCCACCTCAATGCGTCTCAGTGCTTCAGGCCCCCTTCCTGACAACAGTGGCACTCTGCACCTTCAAGGTCTCTTTCTCTCTCGGTCCTGGGTTCCATCAGGGCACCTCTGCTTACACTCCTCAGGAAGGGGGGGGAGGGTTGCCCCAACCCCCATCAATCCTGCCCCGGGACGTTCTGATGGGTAGGACTCTTAGCGTCCGTGGAGCTTTGTGGATTGGGTGATGCTCACATGGAGGCTTCTGGGGACCACAACAAAGTAGCAAATGGAAAACGTTTCCCCTTTCTGGCTGCCTTTTTCTGGTGTGGGTTGCCTGTCTCACACTGCAGCCTGTGTCCCACGGAGCCGTCTGGAGCCGTCTAACGCCGTGCCCATTTGCTTTGTCCTTTTCAGACCGCTCAGGCAGAGGAGCGGGTCCAAATGGAAGAGCAACCGGCCTGGAGGTCCAGATGTCCGAGGTGTCTGAGCTCCTGGGCACCTACGAAAAGGCCAAGCAGAAGGACCAGGTGGTCATCCAGAAGCTGAAGGACCGCATTGCCCAGCTGGACCTTGAGAACAAGACGCTGGCCATGGCCGCCTCCGGCTGCTCCCCCCTGGAGGATCTCCCCGCCGAGGAGGGCAACCTGGATATCAACGTCCTCCGAGAGAAGATGGAGAAGCTGCGGCAGCTGGCGCAGGCGGCGGCCCAGCGCGGCCAGTGCCCTCCCCTGGCCCTGGAGGCCTTCTGCCTGCCAGAGCTGCCCCAAGGCATGGAGGCCAGAGACGGAGAGAAGGCCTCCGCCGCCTCCTTCCAGCAGGAGCTGAAGCAGCTGAAGGAGGAGTTTGAGCGGTACAAGCTGAGGGCCCAGGTGGTCCTGAAGAACAAGTCGGCCAAGGACGGGAGCCTGGCCCGGGAGCTGGCGGAGGCGCAGGGGCGGCTGGCGGAGCTGCGGGAGAAGCACGTCTCCCTGCGGCTCTCCTGCGAGGAGGTGGAGAGGCGGCACCGGGAGGAGCTGGCGGCCCAGAAGCAGGCGCTCTCCCGCCTCCAGCAGCTCCACCGGCAAGAGCTGGAGAGGGCCCAGGCGGCCTGCCGGGAGAAGGTCCTCCGGGTGGAGGAGGAGATGCACAAGCAGCGGGACCGAGCGCTGGCCGTGCTGGCGGAGAAGGACCAGGAGCTGGAGCAGCTGAGGACCACCGTGGCCCTGCCCCCCGGCCGCCAGGGAGCCCAGAAGGCCCTCGGGCCCGGCCCCCCGGCCAGCAGCCGCAGCGGCAGCAGCCAGGACCCACCGGGGGCCGAGGAGTCCTTGGAGACCCTCACCCAGGCCCTGCGCCTGACAGCCCCCGGCGGGGAGCCCGGCTTCGTCCTGTACACGGAGCAGCTGGCGCGGAAGGAAGTGGAGGTGGCGGCCCTGAAGCGGGAGAAGCACCGGCTGGAGGCGGAGGTCCACCACCTGCGGGAGCGGCTGCTGGAGGAAGGGGAGAGGCACCGGGAGGAGGAGGCCGCTCTCCAGGGCCGCCTCCAGAAGAGCTCCAGGGACCAGGGCAGGGAAGGGGCCAACCTGGAGTACCTCAAGAACATCTTCTACCGCTTCCTGACCTTGACGGACTGGCTGGGTCGGCAGCAGACCCTGACGGCCATCCTCACCATCCTCCACTTCAGCCCGGAGGAGAGGCAGGCGGTCCTTAGGCACGCGGCCACGGGCGGCCACGGCTGGTGGCTCTCGGGGAAGAGATGAGGCTCTGCTTCGTGGACCGCTGCTGAGGGGACAGGGGTCACTTTCCCTGTGCCAGGCGGTGGGGCGGAGGGAGGTCCTGGGACCATCCAACGGCAGCTCTGCTTCCCGGTTAACGGCAGCCTCCGGGCTCCTCTGCCCTGAGGGTGACCCGGAGGGCTTGTTTTCCTACAAGGGGCCTCTGCTCAGGAGCAGGGAAGTTCTTCCCAAGGACTTTTCATTTCTTGCTTTGAATTTGAGAAGGGTCCGGGGGGGGAGGGCCCTCTATGAGCCCCGATGGTATTTCTCCCTGTTTGCTGCGTTTCGCAAATAAAAAGAGCATCAGCCGCCCACCACCGGGCCAAGTCCGTGGTGCCCCCTGGAAACGTTCCAGCCCTCCTGGGCCGCTGGGCGGGGGACTCCAGTGGCTCAGGCCGGGCAAGGAGGGCAGCCGCCTCGGCCGGGGCACTCCTGTGTGTGTGTGTGTGGGGGGGTGCGTGTGTGGGGGGGGTGGCACACCTGGGCAGGTGCAAGAGGGCCGTGGCCAAGGCGAGCAGACTCTGGCTCCAGCCGCGAGAGCTTGGCTGCGGGGCCCCCGCCTGCTCCCCACCCCTCACAGAAGACCCTGAGAGCCGGGGCCAGGCCACCCCCCCCCCCGCCGGGCCCCCCTCCAGGCACCTGGCAGGCCTC
>NW_015168702.1:39118-53564 GCF_001447785.1 Gekko japonicus
GGGGAAACGGGTCACGTCCCCATTCAGCCATGGGACGTGCTGGGTTACTGTGGCCCAGTCACAGGACCTAGCCTACCTCTCAGGGTTGCTGTGAGGGTAAAATGGAGGGGAGCGCAGTGTCTGCCACCCGGAGCTCCTTGGGGCAGTGTGGGCGGGGTCCTAGTGTGAGGGCCATCTCTCTGTGCGCCTGTCCGCCTCTGCCACCTGCTTCCAGGCCTGCCCCGTGCATGGTGCCCACTTGTGACCGTAGAGGTAGGCAAGGACCACAGGCCCTGTTCCCATGAGATTTCTTGGGAGCAAGTCTCAGCCAGCGGTGCAAGAGAGAGGGAGAGAGGGAGGGGTCTGGAAGTCTTCCAGAGGAGGATGGCGCCGGACGCCCCGCCCCCTCCCATTCCAAAGCTATGCGACCGGCCACCAGACCACGGGGCTGCACTGAGGTGGCTTTCCTCTTGGACCCCCGGTCTCTCTCCCTTTGAAGCCCTCTGGCTGAAGAGACGTCGGCAGTTTGTTAATTGCAGGTGCCAAGTGAAAACCTTGTGTGCCAACCAAAGATCACTCATGTTTCTCTTTTAAGATCTGTATTTAAAATCAATCTTAATTGTTCTTGAAATGAGTAAATATGAAATAATTGCTATGATGGAAAATATACGTATTTATTTAATTTATACCCTGCACCCTCTCCCCACAGGGGTCTCAGGGCGGGTTACAACATCTCAGATACAAGAAACAGAAATACAGTACGAACAAATAGGATAAAACAGTAAAGCCAATTAAAACGTCAGCTTACACAGTAAGCCAACCTGAAGGAGTAAAGCAGCTGGCCAGCTCCCCCGGTTCGTAATGCTGACCGAAGGCCGCCCGAAACAGATAAGCCGTGCGCACCCGCAGGGTTGGCAGCCACTGAGACTGCCCTTGCTCTGGTGCTTGACAGGCGGGCAGCTAGTGGGCCGGGCACCCCGAGAGAGGCGTGGAGAGAAACGCTCACATCACCATTGCTTATCCCATCTAAAGATTAAAAGATAAAGTACAATTTCTGAGAATCATACCAAAGTATTTTTGGAAAGTGTAGATCGATAGTCTGAAGGCCGTCTACATATTATTTGTTATTATTTATTTCATTCAGTTTGTATCCCGCTCACCCCCTTAGGGCTCTGAGCGGCTTACATGTTTCAATCAACACAAATCCTAGCCTAGGGCCACATACATATGGGGAAGGTGACAAGCCTACCAGGCACCCCTTTTCTTGTAGCGGGTCTTCGTTGTTGTCTTTCTTGCGGGAGATAGTCCGGCGGCGTCCTTCTCTGGCGCTGGTCTTTTGAAGTTACGCCTTCCGGTTTGTTGTGATTCCTTTTCCGGGCCTGGGCCACTCACACTTCCGCACATGCTCGCTGTGGCCTCTGTCCAGACTAGGCTCTGGCCTGCTGCGATGCTCCGTCTCCGCGCTTGTTGGTCCGGCCTCCTTCACTTGCTTTTGCCTCGCCAGCCGTCGCCATACTTCACCACCACTCATCGCTCACCGCTGCCGCCGCTAGACAAGAGACGGGTGCCCCCCATTCTAGTAGCAGGTACCCATTTGTCTATTCGCCCTTTAATGGGCTTTCGAGTCGCTGGGTGGGCGGGAGCTGGGACATAGGGCCGAGAGCTCACCCCGGCCACGGTGGGGCTCGAACAGTCGGAGCTGTTCGGCCAGATGTTAATGCAGGCTTCACTTACCGCCTGCGCCACCGCTCCCTTATCCAAGGAACTCAGGGTTGTTTTAGATATGGCTATCTTATATAGGCCCAATTACACAAAACCCTCGTGACTGCGCTAAAAGCTTCCAGCTTGTCCCCCCTAATGGGATGAGGTGAGCCTTTCTCTGAACTTGGAAGAAATTTCCAACAGAAATATGTGTATCAAAACTATGTTCTTAGGTTTTCCTGGGCATCTGTCCCTCTCTTCAGAGGTACCTCTTTTTCAAAGATGGAGCTGAGAAAGTACAACTCCTACTTGTTTTCTAAACCTAAAAACTAAAACAAATTGTCAGTCACATTATTTGTTCAACCGGTACCCGTAACAGACAAGTGTCTATTCCCTTTTATAGTTGTCCTCCTGAGCGGTTCCATTCCACTACAGTTCTGGCCCCTTAAGAACATAAGAGAGGCCAATGGCCCATCTGGTCCAACACTCTGTGTCACACAGTGGCCAAAAATACCAGGGGCCATCAGGAGGTCCAGCAGTGGGGCCAGCACGCCAGAAGCCCCTCCCATTGTTGACCCCCCCCCAAGCACCAAGATGACAGGGCATCACTTGCCCCAGAGCCCCTATCTATACCTTGTGGCTAATAGCCACTGAAGGACCTCTGCTCCATATGCTTATCTAATTCCCTTTTGAAGCCGTCCATGCTTGTAGCCACCACCACTTCCTGTGGCAGTGAATTCCATGTGTTATCCGTTCTAACCCGACCACTCAGCAATTTCATGGAGTGCCCACATGGAGTTCTTGTCTTGTGAAAAGGCCCTCCTGAACATTTCTGTTTTGTGCGCTCTGTTGGGGGAGGGGCCCTTCCTGACCTCCGTGGGCCACCCATTCATTCCACAAGGAGGGAGCTGCCCAAGAGAAGGCACCTGAATGGGCGGTGGCTGAACTTCCCCATTTGCCAGGCGAGGGTGAAGCTGCTGGGGCGGGGCAGGAGAGGCCGTGTCGCAGGCCTCTGGCTCCGAGGCCACGAGGACCGTCCTCAGTGAGGGCCAGCCCTGTGAATTGGACTCGGTCGCTTGGTGACCACCAGACACGGGGCGTCAGAGGCCTGCAGTCTCCCAAGCTCCCGGGAGTTTCCAAGGTGACTTGGAAGGCAGACCCGAGCACCACGTGTCACAACAATCCGGTCTTGCGGTTACTGTGGCATGGATCCATGAGGCCAGATTGGCTGAGATGAGGTGAGGAACCCTCTTCCAGGAGCAAGGAAGATGGAAGAGATCTTTGTTTTGTTTTGTAGCTGCATTAACTTCTTTCTCCAGTAATAACAGTGGGCCCAGTGTAGTCCCTGGGCCCCACATCAAATGTGGGGAGTCTGGTGTCCTTCAAGAAGTTACCTTTCCGGACCAGTATCTCCTCCATCGAGTCAAGATTCAGATTCAGCTTGTTGATCCATAACCAGTTGAGCACAGCAGGCAGGCAGTGATTCAGGGCGTCTGCACCAGCTCCCGGCAATTTGGGTAGAGAAACACAGAACTAGATGTCATCAGCATATTCTATTCGTTAGATTTCTATCACGCCCAAAATGGCCAGTGGTTTTCCCCGAGGGCTTTGTAGAGAGAGGAAGAAACCGCACAGGGAATAAGACTGAGCCCCGTGGAACCCCCCACCCAGCGCGTGTCCCGCACGGAGGCCAACTGGTTTTCAGCCACAGCCCTCCAAGCCTTCTCCATTAAAGGAACCCTGTAGTGCCGGTTTTGGCACGGCAAAGCCGCTGTGCCACCGGGCAGCTTTAAATTGTCTCCCCCCCCCCCAATAGGCATCCTTAGACATGGCCTGTCGCTAGCTGAGGCATTCAGCAGAGCAGACACACCCTGAGGGTTTTGAGCTACCACCTGTCTGAGGTGATGATACCCACGTGGTTGCAGTTGGACCGGCATCCTGTGTTTCACGGTGGCCACCAAAATAGAACCAGGGAGCAGACAGGCCGCACGCACACACACACTTGCGCACACATGTGCACACGTGGTGCTGCTTGTGCCCCAGCAGGGAGGGGTTCCTGCCTCATACATGGACTTTGCTTGCCATGTTGTTGCCCACTCGCCCAGTTGGGAGAGACCCTTTTGCAGCTTTTCACCGGTTGCTTCAGTTATCACTATCTGAAAGTTCTGCACCCTTGCCCACCCAGCTGCTCATCTGCCCCAGATCCAGAATGTAAATAGTTCTGTCCCAATACTGATCCTTGTGGGACCCCGCTGTTCCCTTGGCTCTACTGTAGGAGCTATTCAGTTGTTCCTAGTCTCTGCTTCCCACTTTTAATCATAAGAAGATAAGAGACGCTAGTGTTGGATCAGGCCAAAGGCCCATCCAGCCCAACACTCTGTATCACACAGTGGCCAGAAATACCAGGTGCCCTCAGGAGGTCCAGCGGTGGGGCCAGGACACTAGAAGCCCCTCCCACTGTTGCCCCCTCCCCCCCAGGCACCAAGAACACAGAGCATCCCTTGGCCCAGCCCGAGAGTTCCTATCTATACCTTGTGGCTAACAGCCACTGATGGACCTCTGCTCCATATGTCCATCCAACCCCCTCTTAAGAGCATAAGAGAAGCCAATGCTGGATCAGGCCAAAGGCCCATCCAGTCCAACACTCTATGTCACACAGTGGCCAGAAACACCAGGTGCCCTCAGGAGGTCCAGCAGTCTTTGGGTGAAGAAGTACTTCCTTTTATCCGTTCTAACCCGACCGCTCAGCAATTTCATGGAGTGCCCACGGGTTCTTGTATTGTGAGAAAGGGAGAAAAGTACCTCTTTCTCTACCTGCTCTTTCCCATGCATAATCTTATAAACCTCGATCATGTCACCCCTCAGTCGTCTTTTCTCCAAGCTAAAGAGCCCTAAGCGCTTTAACCTTTCCTCATAGGGAAAGTGTTCCAACCCTTTTATCATTCGAGTTGCTCTTTTCTGCACTTTTTCCAAAGCTATAATATCCTTTTTAAGGTGTGGTGACCAGAATTGCACACAGTATTCCAGATGAGGTCGCACCATTGATTTATATAGCGGCATTATGATATTGGCTGATCTGTTTACAATACCCTTCCTAATAATCCCCAGCATAGCATTGGCCTTCTTTATTGCAGTCACACACTGTCTTGACATTTTCAGTGAGTTATCTACTACAACTCCAAGATCTCTCTCTTGATCTGTCTCTGCCAGTTCAGACCCCATCAATGTGTATTTATATTTAGGATTTTTGGCTCCAATGTGCATCACCTTGCACTTGGCCACATTGAACCCCATTTGCCATGTTGACGCCCACTTGCCCATCTTTGACAGATCCCTTTGGAGTGCCTCACAATCCTCACTGGTTTTCACCACCCTGAACAACTTCGTATCATCCGCAAATTTAGCCACTTCACTGCTTACTCCCAACTCCAAATCATTAATGAACAAGTTAAAAAGCAGTGGACCAAGTACTGATCCCTGTGGTACCCCACTGCTTACCACCCTCTACTGAATAAAATTGCCCATTTATAGCCAGTTTTTGATCCCATGATTTTTGAGCTTACTTTGGAGTCTTTGATGAGGAACTTTATCAAAAGCTTTCTGGATTTATTATCCTACTGATTTACCTCCATATCTCTGGGTCCAAATCATTAATGAACAAGTTAAAAAGCAGTGGACCAAGTACTGATCCCTGTGGTACCCCACTGCTTACCACCCTCTATTGAAGAAAATTGCCCATTTATAGCCAGTTTTTGATCCATAAAAGGACTTGTCCTTTTATCCCATGATTTTTGAGCTTACTTAGGAGTCTTTGATGAGGAACTTTATCAAAAGCTTTCTGGATTTATTATCCTACTGATTTACCTCCATATCTCTGGGTCCCTTTTTTTCAAATTGATCTTCAGAGATCAGCAATTTCACAGCAGAATTCCTCAGCCCTCATGGACGTGTGCAGTCAGTGGAAGGTGATTTTAGTTTCCAATCTGTCCATTAGTCCTAAAACTTGATATTACCTTGCTGTGACAGTTCTTCCCATACTCTTCCTGGAAAGAGCAGCTCTGGGGTGGGCAATTGCCCGTCATTTACCACAGAGAAGATGGACAAAATCCATTCAGTTTCTCTGAGGACTCCCTGTCTTCCTTTAGCAATCCTTCCATCACCACCCCTGTGTTGCCAGAGGTCCCCACTGTCTCCTTGGCTGGTTTTCTGCTTCTGACACATGCATCGGAAGGAGTCTGCACAACAGAGGCACCAGCTGAAGAGATACGTGCACCCTACCCTTGTGTGGGCTGTGAAAGCAAGAACTGGTTCCTCCAATAGAGCTGGGAATCCCAGGTGTGACAGGTTCGTATCAAGTAGCACCCCCCCCATGGGCTACCATGTTTTGGAACTGCCTTTAATGGCAACTCCCATGAATTGTGCCACAGTAGTCCAACCACAAGGTTACAACAGAAATCCGCCAGACCAGATTGGCTGAGGCAGATGTGAACAGTGGAGACCATGAACAAATGTAGAGTCCAGCGGCACCTTTAAAGCCAACAAAGGTTTATTCAATGGTGCAAACCTCTCTTCTACCCAGCCTACTAAGGCTGGTTCTTAAAGCACCCCGAACTCTTGTGTGTGACTCAACTCCAGCCGGGGTAAGCAGAGCTGAAGAAAGCCCCCACCCTCACCAAACGAGAAGGGCCTCCTCGTTACCTCTTGCCTCACGGTCAGCCGCCTCTGCCTCCCTCACGGAAGTGGAGTCTCCAGAAGTCAGTTCAGAACGGAGATCTGCCTGCTGCTCACCCCCAACCCTCCGCTTCGGCCGATTTCTGAGGAAATTGAAGAGCATGGGGAACGCATCACATCTCAGGGCAGATCCCAAACCACTCTGATGGCCACTCTTAAGCCCAGCTGGCCAAAATACCATACCAAAACCAACATAAAAGCCAGTCTCGGGTTTTTTTTGCTGTCCATAGGTTTCCAAGGCAAGAGACGCGGAGAGGTGGCTCACCCCATTGCCTGCCTTTGCGTAGCAGCAACCCTGGACTTCCTAGGTCAGGGGTGTCAAACACAAGGCCCGGGGGGCTCTTACGTGGCCTGCGAGGGACGGGTGCAAGGGAGGGGGGTGCTGGAGGGGGGAGTGGGCAGAACCACTCCATTGTGGCTTCAGCACTGCAGAACAGCCTCGTCTGCAGCAGTCCAGCGTCGTGGGAGAAGCATCTGCCCAGCACTGCACAGCCGCCTCTCCAGTCCACCTGTGTGGGTTTTCCTCTCCCCCCCCTCCCCAGCCCATGGGGCCTTGCAGTGAGGACACACCAACTTGGAGCTTACCAGCTGCTGTCCTTTATACAGTTTCAATCTCCAGTACCTGGCATTACGCTTTGTGGCACACGCGGCCCAGCCCGACAAAGGGACCTTCATGTCAGATCTGGCCCTCGTAACAAGTGAGTTTGACGCCCCTGTCCAAGGCGGTCTCCTGTCCAAGCCCTGACCCGAGCTGACCCTGCTAAGCTCCCGAGGTCTGGAGAGGCGGGGGGCTCGCCGGGGCCGTCAGGCCAGGCAGACTTTTAATGCCAGCTACAGTTTCAGTGGATGGGGAGCTCAGCGAGGCGGGAAAACAGTGGGGGGGTCAACAGTGGGAGGGCTTCTAATGTCCTGGCCCCACTGCTGGACCTCCTGATGGCACTGGTATTTCTGGCCACTGTGTGACACAGAGTGTTGGACTGGATGGGCCTTTGGCCTGATCCAACATTGGCGTCTCTTATGTTCTTATGTTAAAAGCTCTAGTTCACCACGTTCCCCAGCTCCCCTGCTGGGTCAAATGCTCCGGAGCTCTGTTGCCATAATAATAATAATACCTTTCGATTTATTGATTGCTCAACCCGGCAGAGCTGCTGGCTCTCAGCGATTTACAGTTACACAGGTTTCACACAAGGGACTAACAATTGTTCATAGGGGTAAGGGAGGACAACATATAATTCTTTAAATCGCACACATTTGCAGCCGACTGGGATTCTGTTCAGCTCAAGGCTTCAGACATGTTCCGGACGGCATTCACTTCGGCTTGGCTTGATGACGTTGGTTCTTCCTGGGCTGCTTTTTGAGTCGTAGCGCCGCACTGCCACCGCCTGGCCGGATTGGCCCATCACAGGCTTCTTAATGCCGAAGAGGTCTTTTTTCCAGGCTTCCGAGCTGGACATTCCATTCGCCGGCTAACACCTCCCCTATGGTACCATGCTGGGTACCAACAGCTGGAGAACCCTCAGAGTGGCTGGAACTATTTGGGAAGCGCTTGATTTCTGAAAGGGGAGACTGGCACAGGTTTGCTCACCCAGCAAAGGGCCTGGGCTAGAATGGGACCACCCTTGGAGGCCAGGCAGTCGCTGCCTCTCAGGCCCAGGCATCCTTGGGGGGGGGGATTTTTACGTAGAGCACAGAGAGTGGATGCAAACCAGTCCGCTAGTGTGGGCAAAGCCTCGGGGAGCTGCCATGGTCACCCGTGCCCTGCAGGAGCCAAGCGGGTAGGCTGAAGGCAGCCCCCCCCCAGAAGACCAGAGAGGGCCACGTGGCCAGAGGCAAGATCCGTCCCAGGGCACCACTGCCTCCCCCCCCTGCCCCGGAACCGCTTGACTGGTATGCTCTGGCTGCCCCCACAAGAAGCAGCAAAGAGGGGCTTCTCCAGGAGGACTCAGAGGTGGAGGAAGCCTCAGCAGGAGCAACTGCTGACTTTTAAAGAAGAGATTGGATTTATATCCCTTGCCCTGCACTCGGAGTCTCAGAGAGCGGCTTACAAACTCCTTTCCCTTCCCGTGAGGTAGGTGGGGCTGAGAGAGCTCTTTTGAGAACTACTCCTGAGAAAACAGCTCTGAGAGGACTTGTGACTGACCCAAGGTCACACCAGCAGTTCCATGTGGAGGAACGGGGAATCAGACCCGGTTCTCCCAGATTAGAGTCCGCGCTCCTCACCACTACACCAAACTGGCTCTTTTAGCATTTTGAACACAGCCGAGTCTTGGGCCATCTTAGAACGTTAATACATTTATTGCAGCAGAAGCTTTGGTGAACCAATGGCTGCTTTGTCAGCATGTAAAGAACAGACTTTTGGGGCCGATAATTTTTCCCGTTTGATTTTTAACAGCATGTCTAACAGCTTGAGATACTTCAGGGGTATGGAACAGGAAAAAGAGGATCCTCTTGAACTTTACCAACACACACTTAAAACGTCTGAGCCCAGAGTGACACCTGTAAGACCAGTGAAGTTTAATTCTGCGGATAAGTTTTCCTGTGCAGGTGCAAAAGGTGCCCGACTGGACTCACGCTCCGTTCTGTGGCTTCAGACCAACACAGCTGACCCACCTGAATCACACTTGAAGTGTGCAATGGCTGTGATTAAATCCCAAATCCTCCTGAGTCCTTGTTTTAAACACCTGGTCATTAGTTGACCCCTCAGTTGACCAAACAACTGCCCATAAACAGGACAGCCTGTGCAGGGGACTGGGTTGTGCACCATCATGGTTATCTGCTCTTTACAGCACCGGCCTGTAGAATTCACACAGGTAGACGTAAATGTTTTATTATTAAATGCTATTCAGCACATTTATATACCATCTCACAGTCCTACAATTCTCAAGGTGGTGGTGAAGGACAGATGCAACAAATACCCCCTCCCAACTGGCAGCAGCAACATTAACACAATAGAAACCATCAGCAGATACCGTTCGAAACATCTGGCTGCACTAAAAAGGAGATCAATGGCATACAATTAATTCAGGATTCATGGAGGTCAAGCAAGACTGCTGTGTAGTGGTGGGGGAGCATTTCACGATCGTGCCCCCTGTGAGCGTGTGGCCAGTTGCCCTGGAAAGGCAGTGCCCCCTTGTGAACACCCGCCGGTGGCTTTCCAGGCAGGAGCCGCACTCTGGCTTGTGCTGGGCCCTGCACTGCAGATGGAAACACTTGTGCCACGGCAGCCGAGGCCCAAAGCCCCTGCGGGCAGAGGTGCAAAGGGAGGTCCTGAATGGTCTCCTCTGGCCCACTCAGACCCAGTCGCACAGCAGTCTATTGGGGGGGGTTCAGGGGGGATGCAGCTGGCAAGTCACCCACAGACGGGGGGCAAAATTTGCAGCAAGCACCGGCAGGCAGAGAAACCTTGGAATGGTGCCCATGGCACGGGAGCAGCCCCGTGGGCGCCAGGGCTCCCAGGAAGACATGGAGTCTTGTGAGCAAAAGTTCTACTTTGTGAGGTCCTGGCATCGAAGTTGTGAGCGAGCGATTTGGCTGCTACATAAATTAAGTTTGCCCTGGAGCCCTCCTCCTTCCTGAGCTGAGACAAAAATGTGTGAGCTGGAAGCTAAAAAACTGTGAGCCAGCTCACACTGACTCAGCTTAGAGGGAACACTGGTGGGCACTGCCCTTTGTGCTTCTGCCCAGAGCCTGCCCCTCCTCCTCACACAGGAATGGCGAGTGTGGCCCTGGGACAGGAGGCGAGGGGTGCCAGGGAGCCCATGGGCCACAGCTGGCCATTTCTCCTCTTTTGCTGGAAACGGCCTCTGGATCCCAGGAAGGATCCCTGCAGGCGCGACAGAGAGATGGTGTGTGGCCCCCTCCCCCCCTGGCTGCACTCGTTCAGGGAGGCTGGAGGCAAAGAGAGCCGCTGTTCAGAAGGCAACCCCGCGCATGGCCTCGAGTCTCTACAGAAGCCTTTCCTGACCCTTCTCTCCATCTTCAGCTGACAGAGAAACATCCTCAGTACCCCTGGGGGCAAACCAGGCAGCCTGCCGGCCACACAAGGCAGCCACTGGCAATATGGGGTGGGGGGGGAGAGCACGATCTGGTTTACACATGAATGGTGCTCAGGATCAGGTAGAGAGCTGCATGGCCATCAGGAGCAATGCTCCCTCTAAGCTCTGGAGTCTTGTGAGCAAAAATCCTACTTTGTGAGCTACTGGCATTAAAGTCGTGAGTGAGCCATTTGGCTGCTGCATAAATCAGTTGGCTCTGGAGCCCTCCTTCCTGAGCGGAGACAAAAATGTGTGAGCCAGAGGCTAAAAAACTGTGAGCTAGCTCACACTCACTCAGCTTAGAGGGGACACTGCTCTGGAGTCAAGGAAGGCAAAGCACTGTGCATGAACGGTTAACTGGAAGTGACCAGTAGACAATCTTTTCCCCTTCGATGAAAGCAAATTTCCATAAAATACCAATGGCATGGAATGTTCCAGATTAAATGGGGTGCATCCTGCTCATCAGTATCTGTGGGAAATGCAGCCATAGCTGATTTCAAGCATGTTTTGGAAGTGCTCCAGTAGTGGTAACGTCAGAAAAGTGGTCTCCCTGAAATTGTCAAGAAATTCCAGACAATGCAAGGTGTTCTCCAGCAGGGCTCTTAACGCAGTCACATTCAGAAAATCCACAGGGGCCTGGTCCTTGATCTTTTGACTACAGCAAAAATGTTACTTGGCACAGAACCAGGAAAAGACAGAAAGTGTGAATATTAAGTCCCAGATAAACAAAGTCTGAGAGGAAGGAACATTATCTAAACTGGCGTGCATCACCTCGTTGAAGGTGCCGTCGCCTCCGACGCTCACCAGGCTGTGGAAAGTGGCAGAGGAGGGGGGAAGGAGGCCGGTTAAAATGGGGGTGGCTGGATCGAGCATCGAGACAACCTCCCCTTGCACCTAGGGTTATCCACTCCAGGTTGGGAAGTTCCTGGACCTCAGCGGAAGTACAATGCCATAGAGTCCACCCTCCAAAGCAGCCGTTTTCTCGAGGGCAGTGGTGAAGAAGAAGAGGGAGGAGGAGGGGGAGGAGGAGATTGGATTTATACCACCACCCTTCACTCAGAGTCTCGGAGCGGCGCGTGGGAGGCACTTTGGCCAAACTCCCAGACTGCCGCTTCACACCCACCCACCCACCAGCCACAAGAAAGCTCACCCAGTGTCGGCATCGGCCGGGAGGTTCCCCTGTCAGGCCAGTTCCTTGGCCAACTCCCCCCAAAGTCTGCATCCAAGCGCGAGGTCTGGGGAGGACAACACCGAAGGGAGAGGCCGAACAGCACCACTGGTGCCCAGAACTGCCCTCAGCAAGAGGCTCCTCCTCCTCCTCCTCCACCTGGGCCTCTGGATGCCCAGCCGGTTCTTCTGCACCTCCCTTTCAGAGGGAGAGAGTGGCAAAGCAAAGCCCCCCCCCAAGTCTGCATGCAAAGGCCCCACCCCAAGCCATGGCAGGGTAGGGTAGAAATATTTCAATAAACAACAGGGCAGGGGAGGCGCAGAGGGACTGGACAGGCCCTCCCCCTCCTCCACCCACTGAGGCTGCCACCTCTCCCCCCCTCCCCGGGGGGGGGGGTGGCGGCCCAACCCCACCCACAACCGCAAGACAGCTTCCCTTTAGGAACAGCCCCCCCCCCCGCAACACTGCTCATATCCAAAGCCACTGAGGGGCAGCCCTGAGGTTGTGCTCAGCCTCTGGCTTCCTCTGCATCAACCACCGAGGCAGGAGAGCCCACCCTCGGGCCGCAGGAAACAGGGAGTCTGCCCCCCCCCAGTTTGCCTGAAGAGCCCTAACCCTAACCCAAATGCTGAGGGGTAGCCACCGGCTGGGCCTCAACGCTCCGCCTGGCAAGCCGTCCTCAGGATCCTTGGCCCCGATATGCAGCACTACAGAGGAGGCCTCCTTTATAGCCACCACCACCTACTGATAATGAGCCACGTCCGGTCAGTGGAAGCCCCACTCTTTTATTAGCGGCAGCCAGAGAGAGACAGGCAGCAACCGCAGGGCAAAGCGACTGGCCACTCGCTCAGCGTCTGAAGCAAGGACGGGCAGGGCTACCTCTCAAGGGTACCCCACTGCCCCACAATCCCCCTCCAGCCTCTGGGGGCCTGGCAAACCACAGAAGTTGCCAGGTACACTCTCCCCGCCCCCCACCCCGCTTCTGTTGTGGTCCACGAGACTCCTGCAAAACTGGGGGGTTGAACCCAACCCCTAGAAACAAGATATGCCCCCTCTGGCTCCCGGGACCCACGCTGGCTGGCTCAAGTGACATGAAAATGCAACACAGCAGAACTCCACAGCAAAAGGCTGTCCGGAAATCCACATTTACTGTCCCCTCCTGGGCTGCTCTACTGAGAGACACTCCCTGTTGGGGGCAAGGGCGGGGGGGGGGCCCTTTGACCAGGCACCCCCCGTTTCTGCTCACACACACACACAGGGGCCACAAAGCAGACTCCACACCCCAAGGGAGGAGAACCAGGCGGGGCCCTCCTTGGCCTCAGGACTGCAAGGGGGGAGGGTCCAGAAGAGCCACGTGGAGACGGGTGTGTGTGTGTGGGGGGGGGTTGTGTGGGGTGTGTGTCTCCAAGCCCTTCCTGAGCCAAATAGACAGAGGCCCCAATCCGGTGACCCCCTTTTCTCCATCATCCGGCAGGCATGGAGGCAACCGAGCGCCAGCCCTTGGGCGGGGTTGGGGGGAGCTGACAGACAGGAGGGCCCCTCCAGGCCAACGCAGGAAGCCGAGGCCACCAGGCGTCCCAGGCAGGCAGGCAGGCAGGCAGGCAGGCAGGCAGGCAGGCTTCCCAAATGACGACTGCGGCCCGGGCCGGCCAGGCTGCTCGCTCACTGTGGGCGCAGAACGGCCTGGAGATCCTCCGGCAAGGCCCCGAGGATGGTGGTGATGTGCTGGCCCACCCGCTGGACCGTCTCCTCCTTCACAGGCAGGCGGTGGTGCCCGGCTTGCACCTGCAAGGGGAGGCCAAGCCCAGAGTGGGGCGCGGAAGGAGGGCAGGGCAGGGCAGGGCAGGGCAAATCCTCCTGGGACTGTCTCTGCCCCTTCGGACAACCCACCACCGGTCTCCCGGGGCCCACCCAGGAGGGCTTCACAACAAGCCCCCTCCCTCCCTCCCTCCCTCCCTGGGCCGTCCTTCTCTGCAGGCACATCCCAGCAGACAGGCCGAAGCCTCGCCGAGGGACGGGGGTGGTGGCTCCGCGCTGCACACCCTCCATGCACAGGAGGAGAGGGACACTGTAGGGCTGAGACTGGAGCCCTCGGCGGTCTCGCACCCCCCCCCCCCCCCCCCCGCCGGTAACTGGGGTTCCCAGGAGGCCACAGGAAGGCAGAGTCCTGCTACACAGAGGGCTGGCTCCACAAACCTGTTCCTGGACTGCACCCCATCAGGGCACCCCGGGTGGGTCCATGCCAAGGAGAGCTCTCCCACTGGGGAGCAGAACTGAGGGTGGAGGCCTGAACAGAATCAGCACAGCTCCGGCCGATCGAGTCACCCCAGGGGATGCAGTGCAGTCAGCCCGGTTGGTGTGGTGGTGGTGGGGTGGGGTGTGTGTGTGTGTGGGGGGGGGAGGCAGCTTACCAGCTTCTCCCGGAGTTTCAGCACCAGGTCAACGACCTCCACCTCGGACTTGTGCTTCATCCAGGTCCCGATGTTCTGCAGGGAGAGCAGGCCCCTCAGAAGGAAGGAGAGCCCCCCCCGCCCCCTCTGCCTCTCACTCCAAGGCCGGGGGCGGGGCAGGGAGTGTGGAGCCACTAAGGCCTGGAGGGCCACTCGCCACAGTGCCCGAGACCTGCGGAGATGGTCTGGCTGGCTGGCCGGCTGGGCCTGGAGCTCAGCGGGTGCGAGGCTCAAAGCTCCCTGTCTTTGCAAGCCCCGCTGCTTACCCAGGAGTGACACCAGAGGCCCTGCGGAGGCCCTCCGGCCTTGTCCACACACAGATGGACCACGGGAATCCCAGGGCAATGCAAAGGGATCGTGCCGGATTGGTCAGCCCCCCCCCC